>NW_021637172.1:0-119818 GCF_004799145.2 Neltuma alba | reverse complement strand
TTTGGAAAAAGCTAGGTTCTCGAAAGCCGACTAGTGGATCACATTGTTGATTTTTTTTGTATAGGCCCTTGTACAGTTGACACTTGCAAGATGGAAAAATGAATATTGTTAAAGGTAGCTTTAAAAGTGAAAGATCCCTGTTTCTTAAATGAATTTTGTATGTCAAGTAACAAAGATGGAAATAGTTTTGTCAGGTATCCGAGATCTATTTACATTTACACCGATGCATTAAAAACCCCCAACAACCTCACTCAGATGACAGCAGAAGTTTCACGACTCAGCTAACTTGGATGAATCAGACCAGGGACAAAACAATGAAATATAAGTTCACAATACAAAACCTTGTTCAAGGCAGCCAGGCTGATGACTTTAACCCCAATCCTATCAGCCCTGAGAATGGCATCCTCTATTTGCTTATTGATTCCATCAGCAGCGAATGGCAAGAAATACTGCAAAAACAAATACAATACAGAAGTGGAAAAAGAAAAAGAAAAACTTTCAGTGCTAATCTTTTACAGCATCATTCATGTTCATAGTGGGGAAATGTAAAAAAATGGAAGAGATTTCTCGGACTAACCTGAAAGCCAAACCTTGGGACAGCCCACGTTTGGTGCAAACGACCTCGTAGGTTGTAAAAAGTGACCAAGAAGGTTTTGGACAAAAGCCACATTAGTATCAAAGATGTTAAGGCAATTGGCAAAAACGGGATCAAGAAGAACCTAAATCTGTATGGGAGAGAAGCAAAGGTACGTAGAGCGAATTGAACGTGCGTAGAGGATGAAACATCCACTATATGGACCAGGAACACAAAATCAGGTACCCGGCTATTTTTCCCTGCATTTAATAAACCTACATATTAGTCATTCCATTAGACTAATTGCAAATTTCGAATTGTATTTGTGCTCAGTTTGTATTTCACGGCACAATAATATGTATGCCCGATGAAATAAGAAATCGCACATACTTGAATTCAAGCTTATTTCTTTATGTAATTGCCATGATTTGCTGTTGAGGGTATTGCCTAGTGCGTCAAAGAGGGGCATGAAGAGGCAGAAGTTAGTGCCTTTATCAGTGTGGTGCAGGCTGTGGTATCTGCATATATTATCACAGAAAGCAAATGAATAAATTTAGCCATCAGGAAGTTAAAAAAGTTCCGGAATCACAATTGACCAAGTAATAAGAAACACATGTCCGAGAAAACTTATTTAACTAAGCAGCACAGAAGTTATTTAATCGCTTGATATTTACTATATAGACCCACTCTTCTGTCACTCAAAAAGAGACGCAAGACTGTTAGCTTCTAATTTCTGTCTCCCTCTCATTTCCCAGAAGAACTGTACAAGGTGGCAGTGGGCGGAACCGACTCGAAGGAGGGACCGTTCCCCTTTTTGGTGTTGAAGTTAATGCTACTCCTTTGATAGACCATAAAACAAGTAGAAAGCCAAGTGTACTCGCTTTCTGTTTTTATTTCCCACTTCAATTCGGATAATTAAATAGACGGGGTCAGAAACAGAGCGGGATAGCGTAACTTACGTTGGCGTGTAGACCACAAGCCTTAGAAGTGGAAATGCCTCGAACAGTTGTGGGGGATAATTTCAATGTTGCTGTGGCCCATGGATCTGAGGAAATCAAAACCCAACACGTAGGCGTAGATCAACACCAAAGATCCCAATCCCAACATAGAAGCCCCAGCGATCGGAATTGCGATGATTGCTGTTAAAATGAGATGCTCCAAAGGCGTCGCATTCCCAGCTGTAAAATCAGCCTCCAAGTCAAGTTTCCATCAAAGATTTTGACAGAACACATAGGCCCAATGTGTCAGAAAATTTTCAAATTATTTGCAGCCAAATGTACGAAGATTTCGATGACAGATAATGATCCCGTGAAGAGTTGAAGCTGAACTCACACCGTTCGTAAAAAAGGGATATTTATTATCTACGCTCTCTTTCTGGCGCACAAATTTCTATTTCAAGACATGAAATCTTTTAATTTTGGTTGTCAACAAATTCTTGTTAAATTGGACATGTTTTCCATGCACTAAATAGGATTTCAAAAATAAATTATATTATTTCTATCATATAATGAGGTTTATGGCACACATCATTATGTTAGATTAAATCAATCGTCAATCACTCTATTTATTCCTCTCAATTTAATAACCCCGATTAATTTGTTGATTAATTGTCAATAAGAAAAACTCACTCAAACTTTAAGAACTTATTAATAATAATTTAAGGTTCATAATTTATATCAGCATATGTGAAATATCCAGAATCTTCTGATTCTGTAGCTAAAAACGGTTTTTGGACGGATACGGAAGAATCATTATATGTGGCGGTCGTTAATTCTTACCTGTAATAGCCTGTGGCACTGGAGCTGCGTGTGTGAAACGAATGATAATGGCGGAAGAGATAGCCTTCATGGAACTTCTTATGAAGCCAGTAATAGAGAGGCTCTGAGATTCCCACATGAAGAACCAGAGCAACAAGAAGACCCTTCACGTTCCACAGCGGAAGATCATGAAGAAACGGAAAGCAATAGCAGGCCATGGCGGCGATCAGAGTTTGAAGGATTAAGAAATTATCCCTGTTTCGAGACATGAAAGATGAATCAAGACAGTTGTTACAGAGAAAAAAAAAGTAATGGGGTTGAGGATTGTTTAAAAAGGGAGAATTACCAGTCCCACTCATGATCAATCTGCTTGAAATCAACACCTTGTTGAAGAATCCGACGGTTTCGAGTGAGAAAAAGCATGTTGCTATAAGTATTCCAGAAGACATAAGTCAAACCTCTGCAAACGTAGAGAAGAAGGAGATGAAAGCACCAGCTGAAATTGTTGTTTCCCTCATAGAATCTTTCGTACAGGACTTTGGAAACGAAAGGCCCGTATAACAGATACTACAAAAACAAACAAACACGCAGAGATTAACATGCAGAAACCCCATCTGAGAAGTGAGAAACAGCAGGACGAGTCCAAAAGAAGAAGGAAGAGATGAAGCAGCGATTGAATACCTTGAAGGCGCCAAGATTGCGCCATGGCCAAGTGGACAAAGGAGCAGTACTGCCCATTTAAGAGTATGGGAGAGTTGCTTGCTCTGCTTCGCTCTGTATCAGAAGCCGAACGATAGAGAAGGCAAAAACGGGAGGAAGAGAAGGGTGTGGGGAAGGAGAAGTATTATTGTGGGGAAGTCATTGTAAAAGCAGTATATATAGAGAGATAGAGAGAGGAGGGAGCATTGAAGAAAAATATAGTTGGCGGTGTGGTGGACTGATGAGTCCCCACCGTGTATATATGTATGTAAATGACATACACCAGAGAGATAGAGAGAGGAAGTAAGGGGGGAAGAGTTCATTGAATAAATGGCTACGGAAGGAGGGGTAGAGGGAATGGAGGAGGACGAGGCCATGGCCCATGGGTACCAAATTGCAGCCCAACTAAGAAATGTGGTATTCTACGCGTTCTGCTCCTTTCATGCCCCTGCTTTATCTTTTCTTTTCTGAATAAATCCTTTTTATGGATTTTGATATTTCACAACCAAACGCGTCCCCGAAAAAAAAAAATACCTAATATAATTACAACTCTTATGCTTTTATCCTTGTCGTTAGTCAATTTTGATTTAAATATAAGTAACTTATATTCTATTTACTGTTTTTTTACTAATTTGCCCTAATAATCATAATAAATCACTGTATAAAAGTCTTATATTTAGGACTAGATAAGGTCTTATATTTAAGACGGGAGGAGTAATTAATTAATTCTGACAGTATTTTGACTTCATGTCTTTTTATAAGGATAAAATTTAAAAAATTATTTATTTATTTAATGCTCTTGTTGGTATGTAAGAAATTCTTAAAAATAACTAACAATAAGAACGAGAGTGGTGTATAACTCTGCATTCTACCGTTGTCATGTATTTCAGTGGATGCTGCTTAAATATGTACTTAATTTTGATCTTTTTGGCAAATTTTCTTTTGGCTCAATATTATAATATGAGCAAGTAAACATAACTCTATTGTTTTTGCCTTTTGGATTCTCATCCCCGTAAATTGATCAAATGATATTTAACATTTAATTCTGGGTATTATAAGGTTATTTTCTATTACTAGTAATGAGAGTATAAATAATTAGTCAGAGTTGTTTGATTCAATTCACATTAAATATTTCTATGAATACAATACCAATGTACGTACGTCTCTTCCGTTGAAAAAAAAAAAAAAAAAGAGCTACGTGAGTATGAGCCATGAGAGATGGGATGGGTTGTGAAGAATTGAAATAATTTCTCAGTGCTTATTTACTTTTGCTAATTTGAATTTTTATTTTATTTCCTAAACATATCTTTTGTTTTACATTTTAAAGTATAATTATTACTTTTCTAATGAAATCCCTATTAAATGGAATGTATTAAATAGAGGCAGTTCATTTTTTAAACTAAAGGAACATTAAATGGAGAGCAAATCTAAAGAAAATAATTTTTACATATTACACAATTTTTATAAGATACGAGTCTGATGTTGGCAAAAAAATGTGGCGAATATCTGTCTCGTTCTTCTTTTTTTTTTTTTTTATGGCCAGCAAATACATTTCTCATTCAAACAAAGACACACACGCATCAACTAAATTACACTAATACACATAATGAGAGTTGATAATGACGCAAAAGCACATGACATCACAGGTTTAATTATATTACTGCATCAAAATAATATAACTAAGTAATATTAGTTGCATGAAAAAAATAATAATAATGCATAAAATCGTATTAATAATAAGTCTGTCTTAATTATGTATATCGGGGCTTTTTTCTTTTTGACTTGAAATTACGAGAAGGAAGAAGAAATCAAAGTCAGAACTAACGGAGGCTTTGGCATGGGCAAGCAAATTCGGTTTCTCTTCCAACTAAATGAGATATAACAATTTTCTTTTAAGAAAAATAATTTTTCTAACCTTTAACCTCATAGGTACTTAATAAATTTAAAGATTAAAGAAGCTAAATAAATTATTTAATTCTAATAAATATTACACTATCTCTCTCAAATAATACTATGTGAGATTTTTTTTTTTTTGCTGTGTAAAGGTATCCTTTGTGGCAATCTTGTTTAAAATAATATCAGCACTAAACATGAATAATTTTTCTAGTAATTTTAAATTTATGAGGTGTTAAATAGAATCAAAATTATAGTTTTAAAAGTAATCTTACAGTATATGAAATAAATATATAAACAAATTTATTTTAATTTACAGAAAAAAATATTTTTAAAAATCACTTTTCCTATTACCCAAACACCCCATGGTCGTGAAAGAGTATCTAATTGATGGTATAACTTCGATATTGATACACGGCATGTTGGAGCCGACTAATAAATGAGTACTCAAAACTGCTTCCTTCAATTAAACCAAAAAGAAAAAGTGACGTGGCTTGCATGTTTTGCTTATTTTTTATTTGCTTAATTATCTCTTTCATCTCCTGCTTGTCTATTTGATTGGGTTTTGTTTTCCTTTTTAGAGTGAAATTGCCTGTGATTCCAATGATTACTTCGTTTATTTATACTTTATACGTGCCCCTTTCAATTTCATTTGATAAAAATGTTTTTTTTAAACAATAATTTTTTTTAAAAAATCCAAATCTAAATATAGGTGTGTTTAATTATTTTTCTAGTATTAGGAGATGATGTGTTTGTATAGCAAAACTGTATACATTACTCGTGGCCAACACCAAAACCTTTTTAAGATGAAGAATTTTAATGAGGTTGTCATTCTCACTGTAAAACTTATTATTATAAACTGTGAAGATTACTATTAAGATTTTTTAATAATTATTTCTCTTCTGTAAAATTTGATTGTAATTTTTAAAGTTTACGTTGTGAGAAAATCAATAACTATTATCAGCTAGGGATATTTGGACTCAGCCAAAAAAGTAAAAAAGCAAATTTGCATACGTTACATAAAAAGTTGACAAGGGGTAAATTGTGGGCCGCTGATGTGACAATACTTGGCTAATTATTTTTATTTCATTTTTCCAGAAAAACATAAATAAATAAAAACTGCAGAAATAGAAAAATTGTAAATAAGAATCTATGATAATATTAGTATAAGTTTTGATAATAATTTTTATAAACCAATTCTTGCATGTAATTTTTCTATTTTAGCCATCTTTTTTTTGTTATTTTTTCTTTTTTCTAACAATTTATTGCTATCAAAGTATTTGTTTTAATTATTAGTCTCACGTTTTTTCTATTTTTTTTTATATGCCTGAACCATTAATCTTTATGACGCATGCTCCATCTTTGCCGGCTAAACTCGCTCCAAGTGGTTTTCTTAATAGTATTTTAAATTTTAAACATAATTATGTGGGCTCCTTATACATTACACAAAGTTTGCCTTATTCAAAGCATTATAATTTACTATAAATCTTATATTCCCCCTGTCCTAAATATAAGACTCATTTTATAATTTAATTTGCATTACAAAATGGATCATATATCTAAGTACGCTACAAAATAAGTCCTATATTTAAAAACAAAGAAGTATTTTATAAGCAAAATCATTCTTAGCCTCTTTATTTTTATTTTTTGCCTGAATAACCTTTGCCACCTTCAAATGTTTAACGAGTTCCTTCCAAAACTCTCTTTAGATAATTCTCCTATCATTTATTATTCGTTGTTCCACTTAAAAACCTAATATCATATTACTTCTAATTTTAATTATAAGACTTTATTTATAAATTATAAATGAGTTCTTATAATTAGGACCGAAGATAGTATATAACAAGTTTAAAGTATGATTCTAAATTTAAGAATTCATTATTATAAAACAAATTAGAAGAATATATATGGGGATAACATACTTCATTCCGCCGATAAAATAACAATTGACTAACTGAAGGATAGTCTGCATGAATACAGGTGTTCAAGGAGTTACTTGTTGGATTTCAAAAATAAAAGAGATAACCTATCTAATCATGAATTCAATAGTTAAAGAATCAGTCAGTCTCAGTCTCATAAAAAAGAGGTGGTTGGATCGTTAAGAACGCTTGAGGAGGCATATTCGCAACCACGTAAATTATGTAATTTAAAGCTTATTTCCATAGGATTAATGATCTATGCGTGACTGATGGCTAATTAGGGTTAAATACACATAATAAATTAAATTTAAGAATAAGAAGTTGAATTAAGGAAACCAACCTATATGGACAACAAATTCAAATAGTCAGAAGATACAGAGAAGATGCATGAATCGGATGGCAAGGGGTATACTGGGCCGATGCATTAATTACATGCCTCCTTCCAACTAACTTGTCACGCGAATATCATGTGTATATATGTGTGTGTATGCGTGTGTACATAATATTTCTTCCGGTCCTAATTATAAAAGCCAGTTAACTAATTTAAGAGATTAAAAAAGTAAGTTAAGTTAGTTATTTGTCCTAAATAGGTATTGTTTTTCCTAAAATATCTTTACTAATCAAGTGTATTGATTAGAACTATCATTTTTAAAAGACCTATTTTGAAAAAAAAGTATAAATATGAGAGACAAAATAGATTAAAATCATATATTTAGGATCAAAATAAAAGTTAAACAGAATTTTATATTAAGAATCAGAAATAGTACGTATAAAATATGGTTAGTCGATAACAGGTATATGTATCCATCATGTCAGACAGATTCCCCCTCCTATCCAGTTGCTCTTTCAGGACTCACCTGCTAAGTTTAGGCGCATATATGTGTATTTAATATAAAATCTAGCCGATTAATTTTAAAAATTATAAAAAATTATTTATTTATATTTATTATTATTATTTAAATTAATTGTCTTATTTATAAATTGATATATAATCTAATTATTTTATATTAGAGATAAGAGGGAATAATTAGTAACCAAATCAAATTATATGTAAATACTGTCTGATTTAGGTGGCTCCTGTTTGTTTGCGCAAATATAGGAGAATATCTAACAAGTTGCCCGGTCACTCCGAATCTCTTACTCGAATTTTTTTTTTTTGGGCAACCTTTCAGCTAAGTCAAAAGAAGGTAAAAGAACTTGACATAGGAAAACTGGGGAAAATTCTCCTATTAAAAGTCTTACTGACTAGAAAAACTTGATAAATTGTTATGTACTGTATAGATATTCTATATACCAATTTTGTACACACATCATTAGTATTTTAGTGTGTGTGTATATATATATCTTCCGGTCCTTAATATAGGACCCAATTTATGAGTTGGTTTTGGTCCTAAATATAAGACCCATTTATCATATTTATTAATTTCTCTAAATACCCCTATAGATACTCCCTCAACCATAATCAAGTAGAAGAGGGAGATGGGGTATTAAGAAAGATGATTATGGGTTTTAGGAAAAATGTTTCATTTTTCTTATAATAACTAACTTACTAACTTCCTTAATCTAATCAAATTAGTTAAATGTGTCTTATATTAAAGATCGGAGGAGTATATAAAATAGAATACCAGTATTCTGATCTAGGTCATTCTGACAAATAAATTTTTGACGAGACTTTCCGCCATTTTTTTTAAAACCTAGTTAAAATAATCTTAATCTCCATTTTATTTATAAAATCTGTTTGATTATTACATTTCGTGATGGTGGCTGTATCAAAGGCGTGGCACTAAAAAAACCACATTTTTTGCCCGGACATTAAAAAAACATATATATTATGCAATTCAGGGTGTGTTTGGTTGGAGGGGAGGGGAGGGGAGGGAGGTATATATTAAGACAGTAGTACGTGGCTATGCTAGAAGACAAAGAGTAATTAGCTAAAACAATTGAAGATAAGCGAATTATTAATTTATCAATGTTAATAAATTGTACTATAATTTTAAAAAAGCTAACGAAGATGGGACCAAAAGAGGCGAAATTGAAAGTAAACAGTAACTGGTTTAGCAGTTTAGGTGAATAAGTCGGCCATTAAATTCAACACGCGTGTCCCTTCTTTCATTAATGCTCCCAACAACTCTCCCGAAAGCGTCTCTTCTTTAAACAAAAAAAAAATTATAATAATATCAACGGTCATTGTTCATTCTTTTACGTATTTCCAACGGGAAATTTTGGCCAACAATCACCCTTTGAAAGTTTGACTGATGAGAGAGAATGAACATGCATGTGAAAAACTTTTCCATAATTTTCCCTGATTCAAACTTTTCTTATCATTTTTCCTACCATTTCAAATGTTAAAAACCAATAATAAGGCCCTTTATTTATTCATAAGTTGTAATTTTTTGAATAGATCAAGTATTTTTATAAGTTTATTTTGCCAAAAGTATTTTTTTTGTAATATATAAAAAAAATTTAATTCAGTATGTTCATTTCTCCCAGTTAATTATACTCAATCATGTGTTTTCTACTCATTATCTCTCATTTTTTCACTCATTCTCTTTCTTAGGTACTCTCTTCATAAATAAGAAAATACTTGTAAAGGGTATATTAGTTATTGCATTTAACTAATTTATTTATTAAATTTGGTATTTATAGAGTCATTTTTCCTCTTTAAAATTAGTATTTTATTTAGTATTTTTTGGCCAAAACAACTAGGGAGGAAAACAGACTAACTAGATTTTCATACGCGCGCCTGCAAATTCCCATGCCAAGCATTGGAGGGCGCACATAAAAGTCAATTTTAATAGTATTGTTGTGAGCTTATTTAGAGCTAATCTCATCAAAGATTTAATGTATCGGTTGCTTGAATGAACAGCAGAAGAATCCAGAGATTTCTATTACAGTAGACAGAGACAATAATCTAGAAAGACAGTAATTAAATACACAACAAAAGCAAGAAGCAAAATTTATTAGTAAATTACGCTGTGTTTATTTTTTTTTTAATTTTGTACAATTTAACACACACACAAATATGTCAATATTAGACTCGAATCTATGGGTGGTGTTGCCATTAAAACAACTTGCTGCTAATCAGTGTTTATTTGTTCATATCATTGGCATATGGAGATTTATATATTTGTGACAAAAAACCAGAAATAATAGAAAACAATTAATTAAGTAAACCCAAATCGCACAACAAATTAGTTGTAAGTTGCAACACACAATGACAGAAACATGTGGAGGCAAGGTCCCTCTCTAGCTCCCAAATCCCTTCAACTAACCTGTTTCTTAATCAACTTCAACAATAAGTCTTATTTGTTATTTTTATATTTTATTTTTGTTTTGTCTTTAATTTATTGAGACTAGACACATCTTCTTACATATTGCACAGAACGAGAAAAAAATAGTTGCATTATGCATAATTAATATTAATTAATTATATATGGACAACAAATGAAAATAAAATAACATTATAGGACCCAAAAACAAAATTGACCGAATTTTTAATGCAGAATAAAAATCATTTTCTTCGTAGCATCAGTAGTTTCAATCTGCATTGACGCCCAGCTTTATGTCTCCATCTTTCTCACCCTTTTCCCTCTCGTTTTCCTCCAGAACATAACAGTTCAATAATTTAGGCATTAAACCTATATACACTTAGTTTTTTTTTCCTCTAATTAGATAAGGACAAGTGATTTTTTTTCACCTGCTCCTGGGACTACTCGAAAAAGCTGAGATTTTTTGGTGTTACTAGGAACAGCTAAATTTAGAAGGATGAGGCTTCTGAGCCTGAGCTCATCCACATGTTTTCACTTCTAATTAAAAGTAGCTAAATTCATTTTCTTGAAATATTGACATTATATATATTTTCAATAATTACTAAACGTTTGTTTAACAATACATTCAGATGTATGAGACGTGTGTGGATGAGTATCACAGCTGAATTGTCGGCAAAATCAAACTGATGCAACTTATGTATTTGAATCGACAAGGACCAATTCACAGACTTTTTTCATTAAATTCTCTGTACTAAATATCGATTACTCTTTTTATGATTTTTTTGGGGTGAGAACCTTTTTTCCTCCTATGATTCTAACATCAACGGTGACTGCTGCACTCTTTTTCAAAACCTAACTCGCCGTGCTCGGTCATATATGTGATGTTCGCATGGCAAGTTGTGAAAAACTTTCTTTTGTTTTTGGTAAAATAATAATTCCCGATTTTTTTTTTAATCTTTAAACCTTAATATCTCTCTCCACTCACCAGCTAAGCTGCTTTGTTACATGAATTTTTCTATATATTAATTGTGGCAATTCTGAAATCTGCCATTAATGTTGAAGATCCATGCACTACATGTGTAAAATCACAAAACTACTTAATTATATTTGGAAATAAAAACGATTAATGTACAGTTTAATTCTCTGTTATATTATTGTTGGGATTTATAAAAGAAATGTTACTGTTGCTGGTCAAAAAGAAGAAGAAGAATGTTAGTGTCATTAAGCCAACTTCCAACCAACAATTTTGGTAGGAACTTCAATTAATAAAGAGTTAAGCTATAAATTTATCTTGAAAGTTTTGACTCAAGAATACTATATGCTTGGAATTTTTTTAGAACAAATTTATCCTAAAAGTTTTAAATCGTAACAATATTGTTTCTGACTATTAAAAAACTTATGTTGACCATCAATACTTTCAACGGTAAGAGGTAATATTGTGACAATTTTAAACTTCCAAAACAAATTGGCTCTTAAAAAAACTTTTGAATATCTAATGCTCTTGAGTGAAAACTTACACAATAAATTTGCATTTTAACTTGTTAATGAAGCCAATTTTTTTCTCAGAAGAAAAAAAAATGGAACAATTCAATTTTCATTGTTCGATTTTAGGGCAATATTTTTTAAGCAGGGCGGTTTTAAAATTATAATTATTATATTTTTTTTTCATTGACCAAATTTCGGGGGATCCAATTCCACTAAGAATTTGGGAGCTATTCCATTTTCATTTCCCACCAGACAGCGTGTCATAATAAATTAATAATTTAGAAAATAATTCGATTACCCGAAGAAGATGCCGTATATATCTTATATATTGGTTAGCCTATTTTCTGCTTGTTTCTAGATAAAGCCATGGATTTAATGGCAAGCACCCATATAGATAAGGGAAGCTTCAATTGATTACACACACACATATTGGGATTTAGATAAAGCATGGATTGGCAGTTATGATAACCATGCATAACTGACAAATAGTGCCTCCTATCCATAATACAAAACATTAAGTTTTTTTTACAAATTTTCCCCTTCTCCCATGCATTTAAGACCCTCTTTCCTCTTTGTAATAAAGGGTAAAAGTGAAAATTTGTCATTAATTATCTTGTTAACGTCTTATATTTTAGATTTTTTTTTCAGAAAACTTCTCACAGGAATATAATACTCTCTAGGCACATAAATAGAAGAAGAATAATATGGAGGATGAGATGATTGTATGAGAGAGAAATGCGCATGCAGAAACATGAAGATATATGTGAGGAATTAGGACAATGAAGGAAGAAATGAGAACCACAAGTTCTACTTTTTGAGGAAGCTACAAACCCTGTAGCCATGTGTGGTGTCTCCGGGTTTTCACTTCACTCAAAAAAATCTCTATCACTATTTTATACTGATTCGGTTTACGCTACAAAATTAGTTTTATGCTCAAAATCAGAAGTATAATTTATTAAAATTATATAGACTATTTTTAATTAATACATTACACATAATCCACTCAGGTTTTCTTTAAGAGCATATGTTACCTTAAATTTTACAGCATATGTTCGTATTGGAAGTATGTAATCGTGTCAAAAATATATTATTAATAATAATGATAATAAGTAGTGTAAAAAATATATTATTAATAATAATGATAATAAGTAGTGTCAAATTGAAACAATAATTATCTGGCAAGAAATAGACCAATTGATTTTTGAAAATCGCATTGGACTCTAACTAACATGAAGTAAACAATTTCAGATTATATGAGTGGAAAGCTCGTAAAGTGATACTTCGTCTGGGTCTATATATATAAAATATCTGCTGAAAGGTTTTCATGGTTGTAAATACAAATTAGTTCATTAAAAAGTTTATAGTAATTAAATGTTCCTTTTCTGCAAATGCCCTTATTGTAGTGAGGGATTATACAAGAAGAACAAAAATTAAAGGTAATTAAAATAGACTGCTGGAAAAAAAAAAAGATATGTTGATTTTAATTCGAGAGTAATAGTAAAAAGTACTTTTAATCTTTCACCATTTTAATGTTACAAATTATTTTTAAGTACTTTTTTTTGTCCTAACTCGCACATAGATCATGCCTTTTATCAAAAGTCTGAAACCTCGACAACTATTTTTCTCAATATTCATTGGAAATGTTTTATACTCCTCTAGTCTTATTTATAAGGCAGAAAGAGAAGGCATTTTTTGGTCATATTTATTAGGTACTAAGAGAAATTTTTCATATGAATGTACAATTTTATCTCTCATTTATTATTGTGTTGACTTTGTTTACATGAGATATAATGCATATTAAATAAGAATAAAGTTAAAAAGTTATTAAATTTTAAATGAGAGTTAATGAAGTTTAAAGTCTTCCTTGATCTATGTGAAGCATGCTGAAAATGCCTTATAAATAGGACTAAACGAGTATTTAGAAAAGTATAAAGTAAATTTTTGCTCATTCAAGAGGCTGAGATTAAAGACGTTATACAAGGAAAACATGTGGTGAAGCAGTAAAATCAATCACGGGAGGATTTTTTTTTTTGGTTGACCTTCAGTTATGGGGGAGAACAATTTTTCAATAAATTTAAGAATGAAAGGATATGAGAAAAAGGTGGGGAATGAAGCAACGGCCAACGAATAACAAGCAACAACATCGGGGTTTAATGGTGGGGAGAAGGAAACAATTCGGGGGTGACACGTGTCAGGCATAGGCTGCATGAGGATCAGCACTTCAGTTTCAATCCCAATAATAATAACGATAATGAAATTATCAACGGGTTGGTTAAATCGGAGAATGCGTGTTAGGTGCTCCGTGTGGTGTTAAACCTCCGACGCGTACGCTTCCATCTTCCCCAATTTAATGCTAACTATCAATTTTTCCAAATCATTTTGGTTTAGTGTTTTTGTTTTTGTTTCTTTGCCGGTGCGTTATTGTTATTATTATGATTTGTGGCTTCCATTCAGCAAGAAAAAGGGTGAAAGGAGCCGTTGTCCTTTGGGGATTTAATGGTTTCATTTATGACCGTTTCTTCTCTGCTAAGTATTCCTCCGCTCTTATCCATATGACAGAGAGGGATTGTGCATATTTTTTTTAAAAAATTCATATGAGTTATTTCATTAAATTTATTTATTATATAAATGTATAGTTCTATCTTTAATTTAGTGTTCTGTGTATTGTTATCTTTTAAGCGCGCACACACATATATATATATGCTTATAACAAAAACTAGAGAAGAATGGTTTCGTTGCCAACTCTAAGATCCTTTTGTAAAATTTATGGTGCAAGGAGATTAGTTAGTATTATGACCGGTTTAATTTAAATTAAAAAAATGACATTATAGTCATGAGGTAACCTACTAATCTATTCTACGTTGAGTTAATTTTGGTCTTAAATATAAAACCTACGTAGTATTTCTTATATTTATGATTTTTTTCTAAATTATCCTCATGGATACTCCCTTAACTATAATCAAATAGAAGAGGGAAGGAGGATATTAAAGAAGATGATTATAGTGTTTTAGGAAAAAAATTCTTGTAATTAACTAACTTACCTAATTTTTTAAACTAATCAAATTAGTTAAATAGATCTTATATTAAAGACCGGAGGAGTGATTTTTTCCTTTCAATGTGGAATTATTTTCGATGAAAATCTAGAAAGCTACTCAGTGGAGTCTGTTGACTTTTGATAATGCGGTTTAAAATTAGTTAAAATTTTAGAATTATTTACAACGGACCTAGGTTTAGTTCATTTGGGAGCGCCACAACAAAGGATATTTAGCACACAAAAATTAATCATTTCGAAAAAGGATGTTTTATTAAATAGCGTTAAAAAAATGATCTTATAGTAAGAATAGAAGAGAGATTATTTGCTTTGATGTTACATCCTCATCCCCAACTAATTGGTACTGACAAGTCTTTTACGTTTTAATAGCATAAATGCTATAAACGTTGTGCGTTACATTTTGTTGCTATGGGTCCCCTTGCTGTTTAACAATGGAAGCGAACAAGCTCGTTTGACTGACGCCTGGGTTGATGGAGAGTTGTTCTTTCAGAGAGCTTCGCTGCATGTGGGTGATATTTCTTTCAATTGGTGGTTTTTAGTTTCTTATGTTATATTACCACGGTTTTTAATATAAAAAATTATTTGATTTTTATCTTGATCCTACGTATAAGACCTTAATCTATTTTACCTTTCATGTTTATCTACTTTTTCTCAAAACAGTCTTGCAATAATGATAAGTCTAGCTAATATATTTGATTAGTAAAGGTATTCTAAGAAAATCAATACCTATTTATTATAAATAATTAATTTAATAAATTTTTTAATTTATTTAAATTAGTTAATTAACTCCTATGTCAAGAGTTTGTCATACTAGTTTGCTTAGTTTTGTTTCTTGTTTTGTTGTTAGGCGGGCCGATTTGTTCGGTTTGTTTGAGTTTAACTCAACTTTTTCAAATATGACGAGCCAACTTTTTATGTACTCTTTTTATCTTTCCAATAAATTGGTCTCTTAGTTAGAGAGAGAGAGTGAGAGTATTTGCGTGGAGTCAAGGCCGAAGTTGTGGGCCTTGAAATTCCGATGGTCCAAAAATTCATGAAGGAAGCCCAGATGATCCCTTTTCTCGCTCGCTCTGTTTTTATTTTGCTACGTTCTATTCTTTGGGTTGTGAGGGAATGAAGCCCAAATGATGGAAAATATTTATTGTTAAATTGAGCCCATTGGCCCATATCTCCATGAATACTCTAATCTTTAATTGCCAGCATTGATTGGGTATTTGGGTTACATAAAGGCGTTGTGCCGGTGTGGTTTATAGATGTCAAAAATCTAAATACTCCGATTCTAAATATAAAATCCTTATACATACTAGTATAAAGGTCTTACATTTAGAACCAGACGAGTAATTATTCAATCTAAATTGCTGAGGTCCAAGAAAATTACTGTAACAAACTTTTAATGTTAATTGAAAATGACATATTTAAAGATCCTTTAAGAATATTAACGACAATTAAGAACCTTAAAATTTTGAACTTGCTAAAAAGGATCATGGTCCTTATCCTTGGCTTGAATCAACGTTTTCTTGTGAGTACTTTTTTTAGAACCCATATGTCATATTTTCAGTACTTAGTTTTTTTAATTGAACAAAGTGAATACTAAAAATATGAAAAATAATTATTTAAAATGTAAAAGATTGGGTCTGACGATAAACGCCATATTATTCACAAGTGGTATAAGTGATAATTATTCACAAGTTATAAATAATACTCCTCCTGTCTTTCTTTAATGTAAAACTTAATTAATTAATTTGAGTAGTTTAAAAATATTAGTTAAATTTGTCAATAAGATATTTTTTAAAAATATGCAAAACATCTTTCTTAATTCCTTCTATTCATCTCCCATTTAATTATTGTTAGGAAATATTAATGGGGTTAATTTAAAAAAGTTTAATAAATATGTAAAATAGGCCTTATATATAGGAACAATATCAACTCCCTAATCAGATCCTATATTAAAGAGCAAAGAAGTATAATTCATTTACATAATATGGTGGGAGCCAACACTACGAGCCTGTGAGACTGTGACCAAGGACACCACTGACTCTCAAGTTTCACAAAAAATATGTTGGTTTAGAAAAATGCTATTTCACAAACTAATGTTGTGGAGTCTAATAAAAAAAATTAGTTTCTCATAACGCGACAAGCTAAGATTTGAATGTTCATTAAGAGAAGTGTTTATATTTAGTGCCAGACAGTGTTTTGAATATGATTAGAGGAGAACACTAGTGCATAAATGTCTCACAAAATTAGACTTGTGAGGGCATGTGTTTTACTGTTTAAGACTTTTTTTGTTGGGGGTAATTTTTAGTCAGAGATTGTGAGCATTTTTTCTCCCCGACTTTGGAACTCAAAACCATGTGTTAATTTGAAGTCAAATACGTGTTACTGTAGCCAAATCAGTGGTTAGGAATGGGATACAGCCCCTTGACAACATCAACAAAGCCAACCCTGCAAGGCATGTCTCTGCCATCTACCCCAACAAAAACTGAGGTTTTGACAAAATCAAGTTTAATATCTGACTTTTCTGTTGATTAAAACATCACTTCAATATATATATATATATATATATATATATTCTACTCGCTTCTATCTTTGTTATAAATTACTTTTGACGAGAAGTACATGGTCCATAAACGCGGGTAAATTTATAAGTATTTGACATTTCCAGAGGAAGTTATTGATTTAACTACCTCCTCTTAATTTTGATTAGCTAATTAGAAAAAGCTTATAATAAAGACATGATGGAATGCAATTTTATTAAAAATTATTCATTTCAGTTAATGTCAACCCACAAAATTAATATAAAATGCTTGAAAGCGTTCTATTATATATTTTTCCACTTATTAATTTTCAGTGAGACTTTTATTGAACTTTCTAACAATAATTGGTTCAAGAAATAGAATATGGATCCTCATCCTCCATCCTTTTATTAAGAAGAGAGAAAAAGGGCTATAGCGCATGCATAAAATACATACTCAACACCACAAATAATTAACAAAATAATATGCAAAAACAGCAGTAAGTATGGAGAAATTTACACTGAGCATTAGATATCTAATATCCTGTTGTCCTGAATCAAACAGTGTGAAAAATCCATCAAATAAACCAAACAAACTATATATAGATAAGCATATCATCTACATTCTAACAACAACCACCTCTCTAGTATCTCTTCCAATTATCTGCCCTGTTATTCCTGAAAGCGCAGCATCCAATGGAGTACACAATGATAAGGAAGATGAGGAAGACGATGTTCACAACAGCCACCTTCTTCCAATCAGTCTTTATGTTTTGAAGAAACCCGGCTTTGCAAGATTGGCAATTGAAGCACAGAACTTTGGGGTCATTGTTCCAGAGACCACAGTCAGGGTTGGCAGAGGTTGAATTTGCTGGCTTGGTCCACTGCGTTGGGTTCACGTAGGTGAAGCCACATTCGTCCGCTGGCTTACAGCACCCAGACTGCACAACACAATCAAAAAGGAGGTACAAAAGTAAGACTCATGGTACCCAATTTCTCAGGTACTTGAAGGACTTATGTTTAAACAAGTGTTAATCCCTGAGGAGATTGTGATGGCTATTGCAGCGAATTTTCAAAGCAAGTTGGCCGTTGAGCACAAGTCATGATCAGAGTTAGGTAGACAAATAAAGGGAGGGAAAAAAAACTAACACGCATGTATAGAATGATGTCAGATATTAAATTATGAGATACTTTTGTCCCAATCAGTGATCCACTTGTATGGTTAAGGGCTCCACCACATTAAAGTGTTGGCGTGACAATTTAAACTTCATAAAATTGAAACATCAGATTTTGGACATTATCTATATAGCTATGATCCGTGTTTTGATTCGGTCTAGAGAATTCAAATCCAATTTGTGATTTAAGTGTTTGTGAAGAAAATGCTATGATTTTGATTTATTTTTTGCCAACAGGGGGAAAGTGAAAAGGATATAAAGCAGCGGTTAAGTGATAATTCCTATGCAGATAAGACGGGTATTAGTCGCAACATCAGATTCAGAATAAGGATTGACATAATTGAATTCAACAAAAAAAAAAAAAGGATAACCATGATTGACAATGTCAATTCGATGTCTTTATCAACGAATGAGACAAAAATATAAAGATAAAGTAATCACACAATAATGCAGCATGGAACAGGAAATTTTCTATGGCAGGATGGAGAGAAATGAACATGAGGCTAGCTCACGAGAATGAAGTTAAAGTTTTTGGCCAGCTGCCTGGCCGGAATGAACTATAAAATAATGGCTAGAAAAGGCTTTTGTAAACAAGCATGATTAATATAATAAAATAATCCAGCCCCTTTCAGACTAAAACCAATTGGATGCAAAAGGCCGTCTTCTTTCCCAGAGGAACCTTTGACTGCGTTGGAAAAACATATAACATTAAACTCGACACATTTTCCCAGATTCGATTTCGCTTTTTCAGGAGGGGGCCTTTTCATGAGAACTTCATCTCTCCAAAAGAAGAGCAGAACCTTTTTCATCTCATGCATCTAAAAGCGTCTTGTTTTTTTTTATTTTTAAAATTTATAATGATTATTGTGAAATATTTAAAAAGAAATTTCAGCCATTGCTATGTTGCGAGTGAAACTCAAATTCATGCCCCAAAGACATAAATACAAGCCGTGTTCAAGTGGAAGTTCAAATTTTACCCAAACAAGCAGATTGACATAAATATGAGCCGTGTTCAAGTGGAAGTTCAAATTTTACCCAAACAGGCAGATAGTTTGGGGGAAAATACAAGTAAAATTTGCCTCTTATCAAATCAAAGTCATATGATCCAAATTCCGATCGTAGGGTGAAAATGTGAAATAATGCTTATATGGTTAAAGACTACAAATCCAGATCTAATAATGAACACAAGCAACAACACAAATGTACTATTTTGCGAAAAATCCCTTTTGCAGTCAAGCGAAATCTAAGAACAATCACATGCATGCTCAAAGTTTGACAGAAACCCGAAACTAAAATCAACGAAAAAGCGTCCTATATATTCAAAAGACAAGAATATCGTTGCAATTGCAAATTTGCAATAGCAATATCACAGTACCTGAAGCGCCGACAAGTTCTCAGTATAGAACCTCTCGACATTGTCCTGTAGAAATTGGTCTTTAAATTTAGAGCAGAGTTTCCCAGATTGAAGACAGCTCTGAATTTTGTTCCAGGTTTTGGCGTTGTTAACCCGCTTCTGCAACCAGTTAGAGTAATCACCGAGTCTATACTCCTTATAACCTCTATTTGACACGGCTTGCCCTGCGCCTTTGTTGGTGACGACAAAGGCGAAGATGGTGAAGGCGAAGACCAGAACGATGAGGCAGAACATGACGACTAGGTAGAGCCAGAGAAGCCAGGACACGCGACAGCACGCGCCGATCAAGCCAGCGAGAGAGACCAGGAGGAGGAAGACGCCGAGCACAATAACCGGCTTCTCGAGCCATCGCTCGCAGTCGGTGTCGGCTTGGCGGCTGAGCCAAATGCCAGCAATGAGGATGGGAATAGAGAGGAGGAGGGTTAAGAAATTGAGGATCCCAATCAGATTGTTGCTCACACGACCCATTTGTGAGAAGAACAAAGATCTGAGCACACGGATTAACCAAACAGAGGAGAGAAAGAGACCCAAAAACGAAGGCGAAGAGATCAGAGGATTTGAGGTTTAGGTGGTGGTTGCTTGTTTTTATAGCGACGACGAGTAAGTTGACATCAAGCATTTGGGCCGAAGATGTTACGAAACGAACTTGCGAAGAAGGCAGTATCTGCCCGCTCAGTACGCGACTGACGCGTTTTGGCGATGGCTTCTTTAAGTTTAACAGAACGTGACGCGTTTTTATTAATTTAGTTTAATGATTAAATTAATCAGTTTAAAACATAAGAGTCTGAAAAGTCTGTGTTTGCCAGTTCAATTTTTCATATTTACACCTATCACTTTACAAATTAAACTTGTAAAAAAATTTGATTTTATTATTTCAACTCACAATCTTATATGTAAAACAAATTTAAGTCTAGGAAGACCATTGAAACATAAAATCTCAACATATTTATTTATTTATTTTATTGTCGTAGTTTACACACTCATTGTACTTTTTGTTAAGAACTCAAACTCGCAATCTAATATTTAAGAAAGTCCTAAAAATTTTTATGTGATAAGGTCAAGACTATCCCCCCCACACTTGGGGGTGATGAATAATTGGTCATGGTGAGATAAAATTGAGTCCAAGGTGTGACATGCATGACAATATGACACGAGCCAAGGTAATTTTTATATTATCCTCCATGTGTAAATATTATTATTTGGTGCCGCAAATTAAATAATAAAAGGAAATCTTGAAAGTAGTCTAGCGGTAATTGACATTTTTTTTCAACAAAGATTTGGATTTAAATATAAATATTGTTGATGAATAGTTTATAAATATTTTTGAGCCTTCACATAAATTATTCTGATGATACAGGATCTATAAAAGGCCAAACATATAAAATAAAGTTATTTATACAATAAACGCGTTAGATTTATATACTTTACAATCAAAATCTAAAATAAAGAAGTGTTTAAAATAAAGGTAGATGAGAAGATGAGAATTTTGGGGCCGTTGAAGAAGTTATACTAAATAAATAAAAAAACAAAAGGCAAAATGCTAATACATATATATGTGTGTGTACATATATGTATTTATATATATAAAGTTCTAACACTTTTGCCTTATGAAACGTATAAACCAGATTAAACTTTAAAGCAATAGGGGGGAAAATATAGGAATGGGTGAACCACTGCAACCATCGAGAAGCTTTGGAAAAGGCGTCATCCTTTGTAACAACTTTATTTTATTTTTAATACGGTTTTATACTTAAGAACTTCTTTCTTGAACAAAAAGTACGAGCCATGTTTTAGCTTTTAAGGATCAGTGAATTAAACTACTAATGAAAAACAGATATCTTATTTTACACTATTTGTAGAGCATCGAAAATTAAAAAAAAAACATAAAGGTATTTCAAATACGAGTAGCATCAATTTCAAAGAAAAAAAATAATATGATAAAGATTTGATATGTAATTTGGATCTGAAAAGGAATTATTAATTAGAAGGCACGAAACAGAGGGCCGACGAGTCAAAGAAGGAGTGGAAACGTAACAAGGGAAGCCATGGCCCCAAATAAGGAGAGAGAGAAAAGAAGGGGAGGCGTGAACGGAAATTCGGATGAGTCATCAAATGTGGATGGACTCGTTACTTCATCCATTATTAATTACTATTGATTACTTCTTCTTTCGCCGTCCGCGAATTGATAATTCAAATATCATTATACAAAACCAACTGACCACAACAACAAAATTAGGCAGTCATGATCAGTACTCCTTTTATCTTATTTATAAATTATTTTTGGTATTTTTTTATACAAATAAAAAAACCTTAAATTGTATTAACTTTTCATTAAAATATAACAAATTTTTAACTTTATTCCTATTTAATATATATACCTTCAAAAAAAAATAACTATCTACACTATAATAAATTAAGAATAAAATAATATATTCATACTAAAAATTTAATAAAACGATTTATAAAAAGAATCAAGAAAAGTTTTCTCTTTCTGCCTTATAAATATAACAAGAGGAGTAGTTATTACTTGAAAGTTGAAACTATATTAGAATTATAATATGATGCAATTAAATAAAGAGTTAGGATGAAAATTTCTTCCAAAATTTTTTACTCAAAAGCAATGTTGCATTGGAAGTTTTTTGGAACTCAGGATTGCCTCTAAAGTTTTAAAATGGAGCAACAATGTTTTTTGCTATCACAAATATTAATCGTTAATGATAATTTGTTAACAATAATGTTTATTTTTTAATGGGTGAGGTAACATCGCTATATTTTGAAATTTTTGAGACGACATTAAATCTAATAAAACTTTTTGGGCAATATTATTTGTGAACGAAAGCTTACTAAACAAATTCACTTTTTTTTTTTATCAAATTTGTACTTTTACATATTATATAAAAGCAAAAATGATAATGAGGTTTTAAGGAAAAAATAATTGCAAAACAAGTCTTAAAAATTTTAATTTTCTCTTCCTAGAACTTTTAGTAATTATTTTTTTTTTTGTTTGGCACCTCATTGTAATCTCCCTAAATAAAATCCTAGGTCAGCAATGGACAACTTTCTTAGTCTGCCTGCTAGTAGTAGCGTTCATTGATGCAACTGGCGATGAATGCTATGCATCACTAAAATTTAATTCATAACCGCGTTGACATTCTCAACTCTCCATACATATCAAAGGGTGCGGTCATTTGTTTTCCGTAATATTTGCGCCATCCCATGTCTTGTTGCTTTGCCTCCTGTGTACGTCACATCATTCCTCAACAGATAAATATACTACTTTCAATTTTTAATATAAAAATTAGTTTGATATTTAATTTAATTTTAAATATAAGACTACGATCTATTTTGTCTATTTATCTATTTTTTAAAATAGTTATTGTAGTAATTATATATATTAAATGTTTCATTAAATAATAATTTTGGCTAATGTACATGATTAGTAAGCGTATTTTAAAGAAGATACAACATATTTATTACAAATAATTAACTTAACTAATTTTTTAATCTATTTAAATTAATCATCTAGCTCTTTAAGACCGAAAATAGTATTTTTTTTATTTTCCCATAGACAACCAAGATAATCTATGGAAAGTCTATCCACCTTCAAACCCAAGGTAGCTCAATCATATATATATATATATATATATATATTTATATAAAACATGTATGATACTGTTCTGTGTGTGGAGTTCATCCATTTTTGCTTTTCACTGCACAAAATCAGAACTTTTCAAGGAAGCTATATTACAAAGCATCAGACGCTAGTATATTTACACATACCCCAGCATTATTATTCTAGTGCCGTATAAAATAACGTCTGTTGTGTTCTTCCCTTCGGTCATTTCTGTAAGCATAGCATCCAATGGAATAAATCAACGATAGTGAAGTTCCCAACACAAACATTAAACCAACTATTCCTAATGTTGTCCAGCACTCCAGCCTTACATGCGTTGCAATCGAAGCACAAAACGTGAGGATTATTGTCCCATGCATTACAATTTGGATTTGAAGACGTACCATTTTCTGGCTTATTCCATACCATTGGCGATTCGTATTCGAACTCACAAATTCTTGACGGCTTACAACACCCTGACTGCACAAATTCAGCCAAAACATCACCATGTTCTCTAATCATTATATATTATTAGAGCAACAAGTTATCGTCAAATATTTGAACAAGTTTCAAACGCCACATGCATAAACAGTTCCCAGTACAATGATAATTAATCCTGTGTTATATATTAAGATCACCTTTTTTACAGCTCAAATGGTATAGAACAATAGATTAAACAATGTCAGTTAAAAAAAAAAAGTATAGGAGACTTTTCATTTCAAAGGGCAATTAAGTGCATGCGGCGCAGAGATTCTTAATTAACCTCCATAAATTTTAAGAATGGTGTAAATATTCTCTAAAATTCTACATTGGAAAGTTCTTGTAAAGTTCACTTAGTTCAGAGAGAGACAAAGAATGAAATTGTGAAAGTGTCTAGTTAGAACCTTAACTCTATAAAAGAGAGATTACGTACCATCAAGAACTTTAAGGATATAAATTTTTGAACATGAGAAGAATAAAATATAAATGGCACCACAATATATAACATCGCTTTTCATACAATTGAGGTGGATTTGTATTGGTTTGTTATATAGTAAAACATTGTGCTTGTCACAATAAGATGGTGTTAAAATGTATAACATCGTTATATATATGCATTGGTCTGTTTCTGCTAATCTGAAGGAAGTTTGTTTTGCACTTTGCCGCCATTGTCTTCGGTAATCTTTTGTGATTCGTACTTTGGTTTTTTCCATCAACAATACAAGTGTGTTATGTTATTCAGGAAAAAAAAAAAATTTATTGTTACTCCTCCGGTCCTTAATATAAAACCCATTTAACTAATTTAATTAGATTAAGAAAATTAGGTAAGTTAGTTAATTATAAAAAATGTAACACATTTTTCCTAAAACACCATAACCATCTTTCTTAATACCTCATCTCTCTCTTTTACTTGATTATGTTTGAGGGAGTATTTATAGGGGTAATTTAGAAAAAATTGATAAATATGAGAAATGAGTCTTATATTTAGGACCAAAACCAACTCAACTATTAGGTCTTATATTAAGGACTGGAGGAGTATTTTATAAGGATGCACCGCGATGTGATATCCTTTAACACACAAACACGCAAGGGTGGGATAATAATAATTAGATGAGAAAGTAGATCAAAATGAAGAATCACCCTAAATCGGAGATAAATTTGGTTGATGGAAAGATTGAACAGTGTCGTTTTGATGATTGGCATAAAATTTAACGCAGACTTGAGCTCGTTGCAAGCAATTCACTACCAGAAAAAAGGCTTTTCATGGCGGTTAATAGTGGCTTTTCACTGCGGTTTTGAAGGCGAAGTTGATAAAGACAACGTTAAAAGGTGAAGAAATCACGACGATTAAATTAAAAAACTGCTGTGGAAACTTAAATAGCCACGGCGTTTGCTTAATAAACCAACGTGGAAAATATTTTTAACGGTGGTTATACATAAAACCGCCATTAAAAATAGTTTTTTTTAAAATTCTGCTCGGTTTTTCATTTTCACCACTCTGCAGTTTACAGTTCCAAATAAATGTAGGTAGTGTAGAATATGCAGAACAAGATCAATTAGCTAGTTAATATATATACAGCATTGAAATTTCTTTTACACAAAGCGAAAATAGAGAAACCGACCAATAAAACTAAGGGGTTAAGACCAAAGAACACGTATAGGCTAGGACCAGCAATTCTGAAAAAGAAGTAACTACTTCTCTGTACAATAGAAATCATGAACATGTATAAGAGGGAACCAAGAGAAAACATCTAACAATGAATTTTTTGAGAAATGACCTAACTATTTGAAAGCTAAATTTCAATAGTTTGTACCAAAGTTGTTGACAAAGTGTCCCTCATCAAGTTGATGTCATCCATGAGATATGGCGCAATATTTTAAAATACCTGTTAATCAAAAATAACATAGTAAACTTAGTCAAAAATGTGAAATGAATTAAAGAACGTCATACAACATAACTCATCTTTACCTCGTCTAATTTCTCAGTTGTTGCTGTCTCAATGATGTCATTCACGTAGCGGATGACATAATATCCACATTCAACATGTTCTTGTTGACAACGGTACTAACAAAATGAGATATAAAATTGAATATCAGACATTATTGATTATAAACATTAACTTTAATTCATCTAATAATGTTTAAAAGTTAGTTCAAAACAACATATACCTTTGGAAGAATCCATCTTGGTGCTTGTCTATTTTGCATCTGTGGCATTAGCAAATACTACTTCCGGTCCTAATTATAAGACCCAATTTGACTTTTAGTTTGGTCCTAAATATAAGACTCCTATCCACTTTGTCTCTTATTTTTATTCATTTTTTTCCAAATTACCCTTGCTTGTATTACATTAACTATAGTCAAATATTACCATAATAATTACTTACGGAAAAATTTTACTTCCACTCTCCACTTGTCATTTTTGAATTAAAATTTGATTAGGTTAGTTTTAATATTTTATAAATATATTAATACACTTTTAAATTATTAAAAAAATATATAAATGACTCACATTGTTAAATTTTAATTTATATCTGGAAAAAGAAAGAAAGAAAATGATAGAAAAATGAAGTCCTGGGCATTAAAAAATTGTTTTAAATTTATAAACTGGTGCATCATGACTGAAAGAAAATTCATTTTAAATCTATGAATAATTTATTTTAAAAATATATATAAACCACATAAAAAATTGTTAGATGGACTTTGTGAATTTGTAAATTCTCCAGCAATGATAACCATCAAATACCATAATGTGGTGGATTTCATTAATTTGAGGGGCTAAATAGTTCTTTGTGCACAGAATATTATAAATTCTGATGACAGTATGAAAAGCCAGAACAATAAGTAGAACTGTCAAAAATATAGAAACAACCTTTATCAACAAAAAAAAATAGAAACAACATCAAGAAATACCTAAGCAATTCTGAACTTCCTATATCTTATGCATTTGTCAATCACTCTAGAATATCCATCAAACAACACAGAATAAATCTTCAAGTTTTTAGAAACATAAAAAATGAAACCCCATTCTTCAATCTCAACAAGGTGGTGACCGGTGAGTTCTTGTTTTGCACCAGTCGGTAGTTGAAGCCAAAGACCAGGTTGCCATTGAATCATCCAATATTGCCACAGCTATGAATTATCCAACACACAAAATTTAAGCACAATGCATACATATTAACCAAAAGAACAAGAAAAAAAAACAGAAGAAATATTCAAAGAAAGGAAAAATTACCTCAAATACTCCATCACTTCTTGTACTAACTTTGGATCACACTTTATTTGATTTGGTAGTGGACCTTCCTTTTTCATGACTTATTTTCTTATATGTGGAAGATCATATTTATTAGAACCTCTGTCCTTCAAGATTTCTACCATGCAACATTGAAGTGTTAAGAATATTTTGTTAGACTTAGTGGATGGAAATGATTCAAATGATCTAATCACTGCCGCAATCAAATCATCAGTTGTTTTTGGTGTTTCCTTGTACTGTAAAGATTGTATGCCATTAAAGAAGCCAAGATCTAGAATATTCAAGTCAGGAGAATTAGGAGGTTGGTTCATCAAGCGGATGCAAAACCCATCTTCTGTGGCAACTCGATGGAACTCAATATCATTTGGATCAATGTGACACCTTGCATTATCCTGTTGAATATAAATCGGTTCCCCTATTGAATCTCTAGGCCACTTTGCTTTTATAGCGGGCACAACATGTCCAATAAGAAACTGTCTACTAACTTCTTTGGTAACTGAAGTTATAGGCTTTGTTATCAATGAACCTGCAAGTCTATTGACACTCTTTCTCTTTGCTGGCTCTTTTGTCACTAAAGAAAAGACTCCAATTTTCCCGGAGAAAGTTTCATTGCCTTTGCAGTCAAACCTTGGGCGGGCAACAGCAACCAAGAACATCACCTTTCCAATAAAGTTTTTGTTTTGCACAGTACGCAATGGATCATTTTCTATTGATAGCATGTAATAGTTCACAGTCTTTTTTGTCATATAGAACCATTTCTCATCAATGTGAACTACATTATACATGCTTTTAAAAGTTAGATCTCCTGGCACTGAACCATTTTCAATCATGGACAAACAAAACTTTAGTCGAGCAATCTTATTCTCTTCCCTCAAATATGGCTTAATGGCATTAGAGCGACATTGGATAACTCCCTTCTTTTGAAGTCTAACTAAAGAGGTTTTATTTATATTCAGTGCACAGGACAAATCTCGCAAGGTGGTTCTCTTAGCAAAAGGAACTTGAAGAAATTGATCAGTGTGAAGTTCAACTCTCTTGCGACCACAATTTCCTGTTTTTTCATGACATGCACCATCCCCAACCTTTGTTTTTTGCCAAATACGTTTAATGACAGAACTGGATACTGAATACATTGATGCAACCTTCTTCTTAGCCCCTTTAATTAGTTTCCCATCTCGACTATACTGCAATAGGAGATTGGAGATGGCTCTGCGGTCTTCATTACTCAAGAACCTACGGTGTTTGCCTGTTCCATGATACCCAATAGTACTTGCAAATTTTATTAACCAGGAGAGACAAAGTAACAAAGCATAAAAAATTAAAATTAACAAAAATGAACACAGAGCAGAACACAGAGAAGCTCCAAATAAGCAGAACACAGAGCAGGACATAACCTCTATATATATAGATATGATTACCACAAGAAGTCACAGTCTCAAAATTATAAAAGAAGCAGATAAAATTAAAAATCAGTGATGGATAGTAGCCTACACACACGCACACATATGCAAGTAATATTTGTATTGTGTATAAAGAAATACAGATAAAAATATTCCAAGTCATGCGAATACAATGTTAATCTAAAGATATAATTAGGTACCATTAGTTTCGGGTCCATGAATGTGTTCCTCCTCCATTTGATTTGGCAGTTTGTTCAGGTCCAAGAGAAACTGGCTACCATTAGTTTCGACTGCATGAATGTTTTCCTCCCTTTGTTGTTCAGCGTCATGTTCAGAGTTTGAAATTTCCATCGAAGGAACTTCCATTTCTTGAGAATGACTTGGCACTTGGTTCAGGTCCAAGAGAAACTTACCTGAAAGTGATCTCTCTTAAAGGAAACAAAATTAGTAACCAAATTAATGACATAAAAGTGAAGTGATTACAGAATTAGTAATCGAACTAGTGACTTATGCTCAAAAAGTTTTTAATCTTTGATTAAGATAACAATAAGCCGTAAAGTCTTGAAATCATATTAATGCCATCACCTATTTCAGATTCACCAATTCCTTCGCTGTTCAAATCTGAGTTTATGGGCATTGAGAGATTAATTCTCAGCAGCGACTATGTATAGCAAGCAAGTCGAATGCCACATGCACTTCCAGAGAGATAAGCTCGTAATCTTATCAACGACAATAGAAGCGACGATCAAAACAAAAATCTGCAAATGAATCTTAAATAAACACAATGAATCGATAAAAACACATCGATGAAGGATAGAAGTTCTTAGATTGAGGAAAATCTGAAATTACCAAGCAGAAATTGGAAATTGTAGTACAGAGAGAGAGCTGATGGTCGGATTTGGTGCTCACGGCGTGGTTGGATTTGGTGCTGTAAAACTGAGGGTTCATGTGGGTTCGTGTGGTCGGATTAGGTGTTGGAGAACTGAGGGCTCGCGTGGTCAGTAAAGGAGCTCGCGATCGGCAGGGGTATTTTCAAAAATTTGATGAGGGTATTTTTGGAAACAGGTGCTATTTTTTAACCATTAACTAATCTAATTAACTTCCTTAATCTCTTCAAATTAGTCAATTGGGTCTTATAATTAGGACCAGAGGTAGTAGACGCTTAAATCGTGGTATTATTAGAAAATACCATAGAACCTTCAAAGGAGAACCTTTGGTCATCTCATTATAATCATCATCATCTTTCTTCATTTTGTATCTTGAAATCCCACATTTAAGGCACTTATTCAACCCTTTATAATCATTTCTGAATAATATGCAGTCATTAGGACACGCATGTATCTTCTCATATTCCAAACCCATCGGACACAATATCTTTTTTGCCTCATACATTCATTTCGGAAGTGAATTGCCTTTGGGAAAAATATCACTCAGCAATTCAAGCAATTCTGTAAAACTAGCATCGGTCCAACCATTTCTTGCATGCCTTCAAATTCATTAGTTTCAATACGGTTGTCAACCTTGTGTAATCATCTTTGCACCTTGGGTATAAAGGCGTCTGTGCATCACTACACAAAGTTTCAAAGGTGGGAGAGAGTAGAGGATTCAGACCTTATATCACGAAACATATCCGAAATTCTATCACCAAAATCTTCATTCACAACCTTCTCATTTGTAGACAGTGTAGTCTTTCTAATTTCTTTATACCATATCCAATTTGTATACCTCAAATTTATCCCATCACAGATAAGATACTTTTTTATCTCAGAAATACTCCGTTGACTATTGTTTAAACATTTGACACAAAGACAATAGTACAATCCATCTCTTTTACTATGGGCATTTCTCTGAGCAAACTCAAGAAACCTTTTAACCCCATCTTCATATTCCTTACTAATTCTCTTAGCTTTCATCCAACTACGATCCATTGTTCTACAGAGTCAATTAATATAGTTGTCAAGCTCAATTTTAATTCCTTAATTCAAATATTGAAATAATAAAATCATTAAATGTTAGTCAATAAATTAAAATTGACTAACACTTAATTACAAATTGAAGGGAATGTCTCTTTTTTAAAAATAAAAAATTTGACAAAATTTCCCCTTAACAACTATGTACAAATTAGGAAAAAAAACTCAAAATTAGAAGAAAAAAACCTCAAAATTTTTAATAAACATGAATCCAAAAATATAACAAATAAAACAAAAGTAAAAATAACATATTTCAATGTTGAAATAGTTAAACAAAAATTATTTTAATAAACAAAAAAAAATATTGTTCATAACATATTTCAACATGATAAATTTGAAAAAATATAACAAATAAAACAAAAAAAATTCAATTTCAAACCAATTCAATTAATAAAGATTTTTAAAATTTGAAATAAATATATTTATTACAAAAAAATAACCAAAAATTCAAAATGAATATCAAAAAATTATTAAAAAAAATTAAAAACTTCACAACTAATCAACTTCAAACATTTAAACATGTTTCTAATACAGTATATAAGAAGGAATTAAGGTTTTCTCACATCCAATGCCCACCAATCAACGGTTCAACCACATAAAAATACAAAATGAACAATACAAGCCAACCACAATGTAAAACTAACAAACCCATTTCAAATACAACAAATTTTCATGGCCAAAACATTCAACAAACCAAGAAAAATTGAAAAGAATGAAAGAAGAGGATACTCACAGAGTAGAGAAGATTCAAATGCGAAATGAGAGGTGTTCGAACGGCGGCGGACGGCGGCAAGACACCACAAGCTCAATGGAGGAGTTTAAACGGTGGGGTAGTGGGGAGAATGGCCGGTAATGGCAGTTTTTTGGTGGTGGGACAGAGGGGGACCACAACGCACTACTGAAGAACCGAGAAAGAACTAAGAAAGAAAGACCGAACACGAGAGGCCGTAGGGTTAATGAACACACTTTCCACGGCGGTTTTGTTAAAACCGCCGTGGAAATTGTTTTTAACGGCGGTTATTTAAATAACCGCCGTGGAAAATAACGAAACATTCAACTTATTTACAAAAATACCACCGCCTTTTTTTTCATGTCGTTTTTCTGCTTAACCACTGTTATTTTAAGACGTTAAAAGTCTTTTTTCTATTAGTAACTCTTGATGTTATTCCAATTATCGATGTTCTCTACTCTCCTCTGCAACCAGGTGGAGTAATCGCCAAGCCTATGCTCCTCGAACCCTAATCCAAACACAGTTTCCCCAGCCCCTTTATGGGTAATCACGTACAAGAAGACATTGAAGGCGAACAACGCAATGGTGATCAATTCATCAGAAACAGGTAGATACAAAGGCAGGCAGTGGCGCTGCAGCAAACTCCAATCAAACCTATCATCGACAACACCATGATGCATATGCCGAATATGTGGACCGGTTTTTGCAACCATTTCTGGTAGTCGCTATCCTTTCCCGACAATTTCGCTTCCAAGGTTATGGGGATTGACAGAACGAGCATCGAGAAATTGATTAGCAGAATCAAATTGTTGCTACCCGAAACATATAGAATATCTTTAATTATAATATAAGAAGATTAGCTAAACTAAATTCTTTTTTTTATAGATGAATAATTGATGGAATTCCAAATGAGGTGGGTATTACAGTTTTTTTTTTGGGAGAACTTATAAAATATGTAGGGGGTGGACGAATTTCTTCATCTATTTTATTGTATTTTTTAAAATCGAACAACTCCCAGTCATGGTCAAATCGGATTATCCATATAATATACGAAAAGAAACTCTAGATATTTGATATCTTTCTCTGAATGAGATCTCAATTCTAATGACGGTTTCATTGGATATCTTACAACTAGAATCCGTCTTTTTTCCAATCCAGTTCCTCTACCACGGCGAATCCCAGTTAGATTAAGGCATGATACACATTTTAGTTAATGGAAGAATCCAAATACTCTCTTTCAGATCCAGGAAAGAGCTCTCAGAGATGTTTTTTTCCTTTTCAAAGGTACAGCAGCGAAATTGAAGAGGACTGGAAAATCGAATTTTTCGGCATTGGGAAGAACCGAGTTGAAAGGAAATTGCCGATTTGAAAATCGGAGACAGAGAAAGCCTTACGAAACAACGAAGGAGAAAAGGTCCTTTTCCCAGTTACTTTCCCCAAGTTTTGACCATCTAATAACAAAAAGAATAACTCGATCGTTAATATATTAACTAGTTACCCTCTGCTCGTATTTGCAGATGACTTTCAATATATTTCATCCGGAATAAAAAGAAAATCTTAAAGTTTATTAAGTTTTATTTAAAGTTTAACAATTTTTTAACTTTAGTCTTATTTAATATATATATTATACCTCATATAAACAAAGTCAGTACAATAATAAATGGAGGGTAAAATTATATATCTATACAAAAAATTTCTCTCAATACCCTATAAACAGAACCAAAAAATATCTTCTCTCTACTCTATAAATAGAATGAGAAGAGTAACTAATTTGAGTAAATTAAAAAAATTATTTAAATTAGTTATTTGTAATAAATAGGTATTATTTTTTTTAAAATATCTTTGTTAATCAAGCATATTGGTTAGAACTATTATTATTACAAGAATTATCTTAATAAAATTAGATAAATATGAGAGATAAAGTGGATTGGTTATACCTCATATAAATAAAGTCAACACAGTAATAAATGGATGGTAAAATTGTATGTCTATACAAAAAATTTCTCTTAGCGTCCTATGAAGAAGGTTAAAAAATGTTTTCTCTCTACTGTATAAATAAAACTAGAAGAGTAATTAATTTGAGTAGATTAAAGAAATTAGTTAAGTTAGTTATTTGTAATAAATAAGTATTGTCTTTTCTAAAATATCTCTGCTAATTAAGCATATTAGTTAGAACTACTATTATTACAAGAACTACTTTGATAAAATAGGATAAATATGAGAGATAAAGTGAATTGAATTAATACTGAATAATTGTTTTACTTTGTATTTGAAAATATTTTCGATATTTATTTATTTTGGCCTGAAGTTTTCGATATTTAAATGTTAGTAGTCAAACATTGTTGTTGATTATAGTTCTCAGTGACCATTAATTATTATTTTTGATAAAATATCAGAGTTAGACTTACTTGGCCACATTTTTTTTGAGTGAAAATCCACAAGCAACCCAAGAAAGAATGAAGTTCGTCCATAGCTTCGGGTCAATATATTATTTTTAATCCTTGATATAAAAATTATTTTGAATTTTTATTTGATTCTAAATATAATATTCTAATCTATTTTGTTTTTTATATTTATTTTTTTTCAAAATACTCTTTATAATATTTACACATGTTAAAAATTTCATCAAATGGTAGTTTTAACTAATATATATGATTAATAAGTGTATCCTAGAAAATTTTTTTATTTATTTCAAATAAGTAACTTAACTAATTTCTTTAATATTTCCAAATTAATCAACTATGTTTTATATTAAGAATCGAATGTATTATTTACCCCAAAAAAAGTCTTTTTCCGGTTAAAGGTCCTGAGAATAATATTTCTAAATATGAACATGATCTAACCTAAATGCTACTATCTGGTGCAGCATATGCCATATGGCATAATAAAAACTTCTCTACAAATAGGAGCTCGCATGTCATTAGGCCATTGGTGTTTGATATGTAACAGATCAAAGGGACAGAACATCCGAGCTCCTGGGTCGAGCTCAACTGTGATGGGTCCTACATGAAGGGCTGGCTCATCACAGATGAAAATGGCCGGTAACTGGCCCGTTCTTTTTGGGGCACATAAGCCCATAAAACAGGCAGAATCATGGGGTGCCTCCCAAAACCTCATCCTTGCACAAAGTCTAATGTTTGTTCAGCATCATTTATATAAGTACTTAAAAATACATTTCATGTAAATCAAAACAAAATTTCTTTTAAATATTTATCTTATATTTCATAAATTACGATTAAAAAACTATTTTAAAAAAATTTCAAATGAGCCAAAAAGAACCGCTTTGAAGCTTTCACTTCCTCCTTACATTAATTTTGGTGTGTATTTAGGTTAAACAAAACAGCAAAAAAAGAGCTCTTTATTTAAATTTTTTTAAAATAAGTTTAAATAAATACATTACAAGAGGCCATTACAAATTTGATTCAACACTTTACAAAATTCACTGACATTATATAGAGAAGGGTTACAATAGAGCCATCAGATCTGTGTTTTATATATAAACAATATAACCATCAATTCATGGCTTATACTAGCAACAGCTAGAATCAAGAATTACATCTGATTGCTCCTCACGAAACATCACTTCCTAGGAACTGAGGAATCAAGCAGTCCAGCCCTAGCAGCCCTAGTCAAAGCTGCCGGCCATTGCCGGCCCCATAGGCTGGTGCTGTCTCTCCTACTTGAGCTCTCCCATAGGCATCAACAAAGGTTCTGGGTATTGCTGCAGCAGCACCATACGGATTTGGCGCTGTGTCAATATAGAATTAATGCATCAAAGATGGAAATGCACGCATATATCAGATAATAAGACATCAGTATCCAGAAGATAGAAAGTTACCATGTGTTCTTTTCTCAACATTCTGAATCTCAGCTCGTAAAAATTCAACTTCTCTTGCCATTCCTATCAGATTCTTCTCTGTTGCTTTTAGTTGCTCCACTAACTCAACGTTTTTGTTCTTTTCATATTCAAAGGTTGCACTGTGCCCAACCAGATTCTCAAAGAATCAGCAAACAAGGTAAAAAGTTAAAAACAAAAAGAAAAAGATAAAGCACCAATGAAGAGCAACAAAGAAAATATGAAACAGGATGTAATGCCAAAGCAAATGTCGGAAAATTATGTGCATATAAAAATTGCCACCAATTCCCAGCCAAAAAAAAGAAAGACAGCCATCAATAATAAATACCATATAGCTTAAAAACGTGATCTGACAAAGAGATCAATACAACTTACACACACTTACGAGGCAGGAGTCTGTTGCACAAAGTACAAGTTAATATAGTAGATCATAACAATAGGAGACGGTCATGATGCTATTCAAAATACCCAATTTGAAGACAACACATCATGAATGCATTCTGGTCTCTCCATGTTTAGACAATCCAATGAACAGCAGCCGAGTTCATTGCAACTTGTGTACCAAAGAATAGGGGAAAAATTAGTATGCATTCTTTTCCCTTTGCACAATTTTATCCAACAATCACATGTGCATTCTCACAATAAAAAGGAGAAAATCTCATCAATGAGTTTAGTATCAGTTCTGGTCTACACGCAGAAGGAAGAAACCCATAATAGGCAAATGACTTACCGTAATCTATGGTGTTCTTGCACTAAGCTGTCCAGTTCATCCTGCAGATCTGGCAAACTCTTGACATCACCACGGACTTTCTTCAATTCCTGAGTAGCTCTTTCAATTTGGCTTTTCAGTTCTTGTCTAGTGGCTACCAAGCTCTGCGCTTCAAGATGGGCTAGTTTGAGTTCCTTCTTTACATTCTCACTAGCTCTAACGTCTCTCTCCATTTTTGCAATCTTATCCAGTAAAACTCTGATCTGGATATCACTTTCAGTTTGAATGCTCCTAATATGTGCCCTCAGTTTATGCACTTCCTGCTGAGCAGCGACAAGCTCTTCTCTCAAGGCCACATGAGTACTTGCCAGCCTACGGTTGTCGCCCACTAGTCGCTTTATTTCTTCTTCCTGAGATGCAATTTCATCACCCAACATTTGACGGGGCAGGGCCTCTAGAGAAGGATGGCCTGCAGAAGAACTTACACCAGTATATGGACCATGCCGCATCATCCCAGGAACTTGGACAGAACGCCCCTCATATGCTGCTGGAATATTGCCTCTGGCTGCCATTTGTCAGATTGAGGACTAGCGTTCAACCAGACATCGAGATCGTACACTCCCAAGCTATCTGCAGAAAAATACCCTCTGCTCCGAGAGCAGGGGATATGGACCCATAGTCATGATTTATGACATAAGCGAAAGCAAAAATGGTTGCCTACTTTAAAGAGAAAGCAAATGTACAAAACAAATGGTCACAGGACCCATGGCATATTCATTATTGAAGGAAGCTTATCTCGAATAGGACATTTTCACAATCTTATCCATGATGGGGCATGGCTAAGGCCATCTCACTTCCATACTTCCATCCCATCCCGGAAACACCCTTGCTTTTGTTATTAAATGATGAGTTTTATCATAAATGGCAAACAGAATTCGAGAAATAAACTTTATCAGGAAAGCAATGCCTCAGATCTATATTATGAAATGCACAATATGAATATTCATTACCTTCATATTTTCAAGCTAAAGGTCTAACCAAAAGTTCCACTGAATGTTCTTATATAGGGACAAATCACGGGTGACCAGGTGATTCCAGTCCACAAATTATCATACTTCAAATAAAAATAATATGGAATTATGGATATTAAATTTAGTCGAAGAATACATCAACCCAAAAGTTTAAGTTGTTAAGTGAAGGTTCATAATTTTATTCATTCCCTAATAGAATGAACATTTGTGGATTCGGTTACCAAAATTATTGATCATTTGAACTGGGATCAAACCTTCTTTTTTCTACCGTAGTTTAAAATTCTCAAAGTCCAAATATGATGAACTCCATGAGTAATAGAACTACAGTTCGTCACTTGAACCATATGTATAGTTTATTTACGTGCCAGAAAAATATGGTCTGTGCTTACTGATTAAGTAATAAAAACTGACAACTAAGCGTATGTGTGGGTGTCTGTTTTGGGGTCCCAGAACAGACGCCCAAGCACTCTTTAATAGACACAAGACAACACCATTTCTGACAGCAAACTCATAAGCATAGCAAGTAGCACTACTAGGAAAATATTAGCAATTTCTGTTTTTGGCCAATAGAGGGTGATGAGAGATTCAGACCCCAAATGCTGTGGGTTGCAGCCAAGTGCTCACTAAATAAGGAGGATAAACCATCAACTAACAACTAACAGAACAAATGCAACCCCATTGGTGACAGCAAGCTTGCAAGCATGGGCATAGCAAGCATGCTTGCAAGCGGCACTGCTAGGAAAACATTGCAAGCATAGCAACTTCCCTTTTTGGCCAATGTAGGTGAGGAGGGATTGAAACCCCTAATGTTCTGGGTTGTAGCCATGTGTCCCCTGAGTGAGTAAGATAGACCAACAACTAACAAATAGAACATGGGGGAGAATTGGGATTTCAGAAATTTTTGAGTTTAATCTAGTGTGCCTATGTTTGGGACCCCGGCATCATGCAAATACTATTATACCTGCGAATCCTATTGCATTCATGTGTATTGCTTGTACGTTTTTAATTGTTTTTACGTACCTCATTTATGGACATTGAAATATTGGTCTCTGCTACAAGCATCTAGGATGAAGTTTTAAAATTTCGGCATTGAGCACCATAAAATCTTGAAAAACGGTAGCAATGAATTCAAAGGATGAACCCTCACAAGAAGGGGAACCAAAGGGATGATGCCTAAAACTGTTGTATCAACTTTCTTTCTTCGCAGTTATTGTTAACAGGTTTCAAGATTTTCAATCTTGACAAAAATGTCCATCCTTCAACGGGCTTTAGCATAAAGAAACATTGGTCAATTCAACAGCGCGGTACTCAATTGCAAAATTCCAATTGAATTAGAAAAAGAACCACAACGTGCGAACCAAAGCATCTAAATCGTATGTATACAGAAGAATGCAAACAGAAAAAATTAACCAACTAAATACATTTAAAAAAAAGTATTATTTTTCATGCCCAAAACAATTCCAACCAAAAAAGGGTGTTGAGTAAGAGAGAAAGTCAAGGGAATCTCGAGATAAGAGGACTTACTGTAAATGGAAGAACTAACCGATCGCCGATGGAGCAAAGATGATGAAGGATGAATAGCCAGGGCAGGCAACCCCCGTTCCAAGTGAGAAAGAGAGGGCACTACGCAAAGGGCCACGGTCGACGAGGACGAACTTCGAATTGCTTTGCCCCACCAGTGCTTTCGCAAATTCACAGCATAAAATATTTTCGTACGGATATAAATAGGGTGACAGAATGATATGCTGCCCAAGAAAAAAATATTCTTTCGTATTATTATTCTTATTATAATAGACGAATAATCGAATTATATTGATAAAAAATAATTAAAATTAGTTAAAAATAATCAATATGTAAAAAATACAATTTTTTTTAAAAATATCCTCATTAATAAAGAGAGAGAGCATGATAGAAAACAATTAAATTATTAAAAGAAAGAGAAGTGAGAGGGAAGGAGAGTGTGAGTTGGAGACAATAAATATGAGCAAAATAAGAAATCAACACAAAAAAGTAAAGACAACTTTTTTTTGGTCAAAGTAAAGACAACTTTTAAGTCTCTTATATATAGAAACATGCCATAAGCATCAAATGTCTCTTATAATAAGGAACGGATGGAGTATTAAACAAGGGACAATGAAGTAAAACCAAAGATGTTATTTTATTGGGAAAAAATATCTACTTTCAAACGGAAAATTACAGAAAAATATATTATTAGCTCATTAATAACAAGGTTTAAGAGAGAAAAGAAGAAGAATAGAATAAAGTCGTTCTTTTTCTTTCTTTCTAAGCTGAATATACCTTCACCTTAGATTTGGCATCCCGTGGTAAGGACCGCACAACACAGCCCAACTATGTGGGTCTATTTGGATTAGCGAGAAAAGTAGTTTATTATCAATTTGATTTTAAAAAAATAAAATTAGATAAAAATTAAATTGGATAATTTGAATTAGAGTTTAGAGAAGTTAATTTATAAAAGTGAGATTGGTACAAAATTATTTAGATTGTGATTAAGTTAAAGTAAGTTTGGTTATAAAATAACCAAAATGGGTATGGGTCTTAATAAATAATGAGACATAATTAAGAAAAATAATTTTACATAATAAAATGAAATTAAAATAATTTAATATGAATAAGTTAAATTTAATGAGTGAATTAGATTTAAAAACTTTAGAAAATCATAAGAAATATTTTTAAATATAAAGTAAAACATGATAAAAAATGAATTGACACAATACAATAAATTTAAATTAATTTAATATAAAAAATAAAATCTATTGAGTGAATTAAATTTGAAAATATCAGAAAAATGGAAAAAAAATATTGCAAATCCCCTATAGCTCCATATTTAGTCGGCCTCCAGCTCCTCACTTGTTTTGCTCACTTGAAAAATTAGAATATGAACAGTGATAGTCCAGTCGGCGACCTCTCCCAGCACGTTGAAGATGATGATCAATGGCCCCAAAGTCCCCTTAAAAGCCTGATTTCATAAGCTAAAAGCAGAACTCTCCTACTTATAAATCACAACTTCTGATTATAAGTGAGATTAGTTAAACTCTGAACCAAACATTCTAGTGAGAGAGCAACCACACTTATAGCTTCAAAAGCTACTTAATAAGACCTCAAACGCTTAGGCAAACAGAGCATGTATATTTGTGTCTTTTTTCCCCCAATATAAAAGCTTTAATAAATTTTAGCATAATCTATGCTGTGAATATAAGTCCTGAATTGTGGTATCACCCCCCCTTTTTGGTGAGACATATAATTCAAGTTACTTATTGCTGGCATCACAGGCAGTTTCTCTCGTAACAACAGTGCTAAAAAAGTAGTAGTAGTGTAGAGATGATGGAAAATGCTGGACTTTTTATACACATTCGGAAAAACCAACTTGACTACTACCTCTTGCTTATATATGAAATCTATTTCCCTGTACAATCCATGAATAAAAATTACATTTTAAGATCATTATGATGAATCCAATCCAAAATATTCTGATTCATTTTGTCAATCGAAGGCAACCATTCACTTAAGATCTGCCCAGAACAATGCATTGGTCCTCTCAGAACGATCAAAGTTTTAGTCATCACGACCACTTTGTGGGAGAGTGTGGTGAAATCCTCTGTTGTGTTGGACTGTATAGTTCAAGTTAAGCATTATTTCGTGAATCTCATTTTTGTTGAGAGATGCGTGCAAGCTCAGTTTGGTGGGCAAATTCAGGAACTTTTTAGCATGATCAGTTTATTATGCGTTTCCCTACTTGTTTTATAAGCTTCTGGGTCGCTTTAAAAAGCTGCAGATCCAATTTCACGGTATAACCAAGTGGTTTAATTTGAGAGTTTCCAGCTTCTTTGGATGCACACCTAGCTTTCAAACTGCTCTCACATTATTATTAATTACGGTTGGCAATCATATTTCACAAACTCAGATATTGCATCAGCTCCTGAATAGATTTTACTTGAAAGGAAAGTCATCATCTTGCGGGGTTCGAACCAGCAATTTGGATATATGGTCCAAACTAAAGATTTCTGTGTCTGAAAAGCAGAGGGTCTTTCGCTTCTCATTCCTGGTGATTCGTTGTCGTTCGTTTAGAACGCACCCAACTCATCATTCCTGTCAAGGATTTAAAGCACAGAGTAAACCTAACTTTCTTTTTCCCACAAGATCTGAAAGAATTATGTAGCATTCGTGTAAATTTTAGCTAAACAGAGGGTTTTATCAGCACAAATATTGGATTCATTTGGTTGTTTGATCAGCATTTTCCTGGTTCTACACTTAGCGCCGTGAAGGAAAGCTGTTTGTTTGGAGTGGAGATAGTCCCACATTGGGTATTCATCCTGTGAGCAAAGCAGTTAGTAGGTATAAAAACTAAGGAAACCAAATGAGCAAAGCATACCTTTCTCGGCCTTTTGGCTAAGATCAAGTGTAGTATCTGTTCTTATCAGTTTAATATCTGATACGTGGGCCATCGGCCCACATGATATTAAATTAATTTTTTAAGGGGGAGGGTCCATTACAGTAGCTTGCTGCTGGGATCCTCGCGTGTCGCCCATGCGTTGCACTACTGCGCGGGCCTGGCGCACCCCGCCAAATCTAGTTGGAAGGTTTTTATACTTACTTAGTTTCCGCCCAATTGGGCTTTTGGGTTCGTCTTTGTGTCCTTTAGTAGGCCCAGTAGTGATGGCGTATCTAAAAAGAGGAAGTGAATCGAGATCCGCGCGCCAAAATAATTCGTTTGAGGGAGGTAAATTCATGTGAGATTATTAATTTAGAAATTAATAAAATTTTAATTTTGATTTAGTCATATTAATTTAGAAATTAATAAAATTTTAATTTTGATTTAGTCATTGTCTTGTATATAAGCTCCTGATTCTTCTTCCCTTCATATTTTATGCTTTTGTCTGCTTATAAGCCGGCCAAAGCTCAGGTAGCCTTATAATTTCTAGTAGTAAAAACATTCTTTCTGTTTCCGCCATTTGCATTGGAAGGTAAATTTGTCTTCAACTTCTAAAATTCTTAATTCTCCGGTCGCCACACCTTCTCCATATTTGGTTCACATATAATACTCTACTGGTGCATTTCGTGGATTTCTCGGATAAATAAATGAAAACAAGGTCCAAGTAAAGAAGGCTGGAGTATTCAAAATACCCCTGAATATATGATAAAAATCAAGAGAAGGAAATTCTCAATTAAATATTGTTTACCGGTCTCTAAAGCTCTTAAAGTTAAGTTTTCATACAGAAATAGGTAATGTATTTATAATCAAGATCAACTTCTCTGTCTAGTATCAATGAAGTAGTTATTTTTCTCGTGTTTGAAATATTCAACTATTTATACTGTGAGATTTTTGGCTCTGTTCTTCATTTCTGTTGCGGCCATTTGTTGCAGAGATGAGATATTCAAGAGGGTGCACTGATGGATCTGGGTTGCGGCTCTCCATAGGATGAATAGGTCCTCATTTCCAACAACCTTTAATTGCCTGATAGTTAAGAAATTCAAGAGGAATAGGTAATATAGCCAAAATCCATAAGCTTTCCTGTCAGGCTTGGCTATTACCAAGTCTAGCCTAAGTTTTTGGCAGGCTTAGAATGACTAAATAAATGCAAATATAAACCCCTAATCAGATGATATCTATTGGCCAAAGGGAAAGCGTTGTTAACAAAATCTAAAATTCAGAGGTGAAAATAAAACATGAGAAAACTCAAAATATAATGTAACCCAGAACTCAGAAAGACAAAAAATCTAGGGCTTCCAAAATCTCATCATCATCATGGAAAAAGTTGCTGAGCTGATTAGTTTTTCCTGAATAAGGCATGAATGTTTCTATACTCCTTGCTGTAAAAGAAAGACTTTGTCTAAAGCTCTAAGCCTAGCACATAGTCCCACACCGAGGAGTCAGACTGTGAGCGAAGCAGTGAAGAGAATCTGTGAAATGCCAAGGAAGCGTTTACCCAGCATGATCATGAATCAGGTTTCTCTCAGAAGCCTTGTTCTCTATGTCTCTCAAGAATCTCAAAATCATGTCCGTCCAGTCAATCACAGGGCTCATAAAGAAACACATCATGCATTGACCGAGCATAAAGAAACATCTATTACAGATTTCCTACACTTCATCAGTGAAGAATCTTTCAAGTCCCCAAAAAAAAAAAACAATGAAGAATCAACTACTCCCTCCGGTTTTAGAGATGCTTAGTTTTTTTTTTAATAAAATAACATTCACTTTTATCTGAACATTAAATGAGCTTTGTCCAAATCTTCATAAAAAAATTTAGCAGAATAATAAAGAAGAATAATATTAGCAATAATCAGGAAAAAGATTCATCTGCATCCTCAACGACTTTATTCACGCAAAAAAAAAGCCTTGTTAATAACTTTCGTTGTCAAAATTTCAAAAACCGAAAGAAATTCATATATATTGACTGAACATAAACAAACCAACGCATTTGAAACTAAAAATATAATTCAAAACAAAGGCATAATTACTACAGAAAACCAACAAAGTAATCTTCACCAGAAGAATATGAAATACCATTTTCATTTACAGTGCCATGGTTTTCATTGAAAAGAAAATTGAAGTATCATTCGCACTGCATAGCTAATGTCAGTATTGTTAGCACAAAATAGAAAATACTGTTTTTTTTTCCCCCTAATCAGAGACTCTATTGGAAGAGAAAGAGAAGAATGCAAGTGGACAGAGTAGGAAGAATGAAGCAGCCATTATCAAAATACTGTTTTTTTTTTTCCCTAATCCGACGCATGACTTTGCATGCCAAAGAAGAAGCCAAAATCATTAAAAAAAAATCCTAGTTTTTCTAATCAAATGTGTCAGCTTTTCTAACTACATTAATTTTCTTCTCCATAGCCTAAAATGCCACAACAACCTCCATTGAAAGGGGATGAAAAATGAAAGCGAGAGAGGAAGGGAGGAAAAGGGAACAAGATCCTCTCAGCTAGAGATGGTCATCGAGCTAGTCCCAAAAGAACAGCCTCCTCACGGGCCATATTTGGCTTGTTGGCTTGCCAACTTCCATCCTGTTTTTTCAAATTTTTATACATATATTTAAAAAATTTTTAAATCAAATTATAAATTTTTATAAACTAAATTCTTCTTATTCTTATATTTTTATTAATTATATAATTAAATTAATCTCAAAAATTGAAATATAAAAATATAATTTACTGTTAATAGTTATTTTATTAGTATAAAAACAATAAAACAATAAAGAAATTGAGAAATCAAATTTATAATCAAGGTCTCTAACAAAATATAAGGTTATATGTAAATTAAGTAAAAATAATAAATTTTTTATTAAAATTGGTAAGAAAATGTTAAAAAAGAGACTAAGTTGGCTCGTAGTGGGTTGTGGGCTGGTAAGTGCGGGTTAAAAACGATAGCATGATTTCTATTTCTTTCAACCCAACTCGTCACCTTACGAAAAGTTGGCAGATTGCGTTTGTGAACTCAATCCATATTACTGATGGCCCACGGTGGATGACAATGAGCTTTGCATTTCCGTCATCAGATAGGTCAGAAGAGAACAAAAATTACCGTATCAGATCATGAGGGATTTGGCTGCGAAGAGGAGCTGAATGTAAATGGACAGCCAAGATTACAACTGACGGTGGAGATGTAATTTTGAAAGCTGCATGATGTGTCTCCTTGTGAGCGCTCAGATCAATATTGAATGGATGGAATTCAAAGATATTGAGGGACGCTGAGAAACTTTCGCATCTTCAATTCCACCAAACCCTTTTTATTCTCTGAAGCGTAGCGTTTGCAAGGCGTGGGACATCATATGGAGAAAGTGGAGAGAAAAATAGAAATCGGAAAACATAAAAGACACTGTTTCTTAGAAAGCATTAAAAATGAGAGACAGATACTAGGATTGTAATTAAAAAAATTATTAAAAAAGTTTTTAGTATAAGTAATTATTTCTTACGTGGAATTAGACAAATTTATAATAGTACAATTAGGGAATACCACTATTTTCATGGTATTCCTCAACCCCATATATATGAGTTTGTTTAATTCTATGTAACAAGTAATTTCTCATGCTAAACACTATTTTTTCAATCTCAATCTTAATTCTTATCTCTCATTTTCAATGGTTCGTAACAAATGTTAGTAAACAGAAGAGAGTGCTGACAAGGAAAGCAAGAAGGCGAGAACGGAAGGAGCTTGAGAGAAGGGATTGTGCGTGATAAAGCCAGTGATAGAGACAGAGAGACAGCAAGTGATAGAGCCAGCGATAGAGGAAGAGTGATAATTTCACATGTGGTAATAATAAACGTGAGGGTAATTAGCTAAATAATGAGAGGGGATAAGACCTATAAATAGGATATGAAATGATGTATTAGGCGTCTATTGAGTTGATATTTCACTGTACAGTATAATTTTCCCTTTTCAAATGGACATTGTAGAATCCACACGTCCAGTGGCTGAGGAATGTGAGCTCTCATTTCCAAGGGGTGGCCCCATATATGCTCCGAATCTTGTTGGTCCCAGCACTAGGGTTGCTGAGTCTGAGAATTCTGTCGTCTGTGAACTTGAGGTATTAATCTTCCATTAATCCTAGATGCTTCTATGACAAATATAGTACGGGAGGTTCTTGTTTTCACCTCATTCTCACGCCTGAAGTGTACTGTTTGGTTTGTTTGTGCGGAAATTAGAGGCAGAGTTGCATCAAGATGCTTCTGACCTTTGTGATGATGACATCTCGTGTGTACACTTCATGTGCTTTTTTCTTTTGTGTTTTTCCAGTTGTAGCATGTTTCTTCTCTTTTAGAGGCACTGACTTGTGCTGTTTTAGAATTGCTGAGCTTAAAGTATATACGGAATAGGAGTTAATGAATATGGCTTTGAAGAAAGAATTCCAGGTTACAGAGAACAGTGAAAATCATCCTCCAACTTCGGACCAATCTAATGCAGGGTAAGTGATTTATTTTTTTTTTTGGTTGATATTTTATGTTTGGCTTTATGCGGTGAAAATTTGGCACCTTCGTAGTATGATCAATGTACATTTTTGTGCACAGTTGCAAGGCATCTTAATTGTTTGTTGCTTTTTCTTTTTGGTGTATCAATGGTATTTCACTTTAGTATCATTGCTTTTGACAACTTCAATGGAAGAAAGGTAAAAGTTAGTGGTTTGCTTGCCTAGTTTCTGATCTTTCTGAAGCTTCTTTCTGGTATGATTCTATGTATTAGTGAACTTACCAGTTAAAATTTTATTCTTGGATCACAGGGCAGAGCAGAGCTAATCTATTTTGAACACCTTGTCCTGTCAATACAATTCTCTAACTGATGGCTGTACAAAAAAAGTAGTAAATGAACACCATAATGGTTCTAAACATGCATTTGAGGGAAAATACATAAGTTGTTGCATCAGAAATTCGGAATGCATATATATTCTTGCTTTGTCATGGCAGAATTTTATGTTGTTCTGTGAGATATGTTGTGGTGCCACTGAGCCTTCATCCTGGTTATGATAAATGTGCCCGATGTGATTGTGAATGATGTTATGGTCTTGCAAGCTCAAATGCTTATGAACTTATATGTTTCAACATATTATCCTTCAGGATAGAAGATGACCACAATATATCAAGCAATGATCATGCTTCTTTAAACACAAATATCTGTGGTACAGGATCAGATGTTCCTACATCATTTGAGCCATCAAATCGATCATCTGGAATTACAGCCAACAGAACTATGACGGGAAAGATCTCAAGGAGAAGAAGAACAGGAACAAAAAGGATGGCAATATTTAATGGCAAAAGCATGAGACTATCGATGCTTATTATTTTGAAAAGAGACGCCCTTCTATGTGTAAATTTGGTACCAACTAAGATAATTATTCATGAAGCCATTATTTAATATCTCAACCTTTATTGATTATCATTTTTATGTTCCATGGCTTTATGGGGCGTTTGGTTAATGTAAATACATTTATATACTTGTTACTTTCATTTATTAATAACTGTTTTCTCATCTACTAAATCACCTTTTTGAACTTCCTGCAAATCAAGCGGGTTTTAGTTTGAAAATTTGTTTATTTGCTTGTAAACTGCTGGGAGACTGCACTCACACACTAGTAATACGAGATATGAAGTTGGTTCATCCTGATGATGTGCATAATCGAGCTGCTTATCCAATTTTTACTTTCGAACTAAAGTTGCGTTTTCAGAAATGTAATGCTTTTCTCTTCTTCACATAGCAGAGGATAGCTCTCTTCATTATTCTGAATTTCTGGAGTATGATTATCATCATGATTAGTTGCCCTCTGCTCTCAACACTGCAGTACGTTTAACTCATCAACTGCTACATGGGGTATCATGATCATTGCTTGGAATTTATAAGAGTTCCTGTCATCTGTTTTGCAATTCATGAGAATTAATGAAATGATTTGTTTTGGTTTGCAAAATCTGAAGCATCTATTCAATTGCATATGGACTGGATGCTCAGAGCATCTGGTTAAATTCGCATGCAGATGGCTTGTCTTTTTGGAACCTCTTTTTGTTGCTTTGGAAGGTGGCTTAGTTAGAGTTCCATTGCAATGGAAATGATGTGGGTGCGTATTTGAATTATCTTGTATAATACTGTTTGGACAAAGCATCTTCTTATTGCAAAAGAAGGAAATCATGCCAGGCCAGAAACTTACTGCACCATTTCAGTCCTTTGATCCCAAAATGACATTAGCCGCAGAACTCAGCTTCATGGGTTTTTGGTGCCGAATATGACAAGTGAAAAGACATAACAAAGTACTGTAGTATGGAAATTATTCACCATAATGTTGTACTCCTCCGGTCCTTATTATAGGACCCCATTTGACTTTTTATTTGGTCCTAATTATAAGACCCCAATCCATTTTGTCTCTTATATTTATACATTTTTTTCCAAGATAATCCTTCTAATAATGATAGTTTTAACCAATATACTTAATTAGCAAGGATATTTTAGGAATGACAACACTTATTTATTATAAATAACCAACTTAACTTACTTCCTTAATCTCCTCAAATAAGTCAATTGGGTCTTATAATTAGGACCGGAGGAGTACTTTTAAATGAATGGACAGCTATGGTTTCGTCTAAGATTTAGGAGATATTTAAATAAAAACTAAATTATAATTTTAAAAATAATTTTGAATATGTGAAGGAGTTTTTATCTTGATTTGTGGAATTTTTAAACATAGCCAAACACCCGCTTAACAGCAGAAGCTTATTTCAGTTTAAGTTCATTCAAACGACGATTCGATGCCATTTTAACGGAGAAGCTAAGCAGTGATAAATAAGGAAGGGGAAGTGAGGCATGCTGTTGGAATCCTTTGCGGCACGCGCCGGGTCCAGTGGGCTAACGCACCAAATCTTATTGCTTTTTAATTTTATTCCTTAATTCCTTAATTGAAATAGGCTTCATATAGAATTAAATTTGGAAAATATTAGATTATATATCTAATTAAAAAATTATATTAAAAACTTATCTATTTATAATCGAATTTAACACTTGACTAATTCTTATATTAGATAACAATATCCTTGACTTTTGCTTAAGGGATATCATGATAGAACTGCACATAGACATACCGAACAAAACATAACCCCTGTCTAATGTGCTATCCCATGGATGCATGCGCTGCATTTCGCAGCTCTTTGCCTGCCCATGCTTGTGAAATGTGAGATACCCCAGTCATTTTAGGCTGGCCTAGGCAAGATTCCCTACCCAAATAAAAACTTCTTGCTTATAATATTATATGTGCGTGTGTGTATAAACTCAATCAAAACTTAATAAATAATACTCCTTCGATCTTTAATATAGGACCCAATTCTTGAGTTGGTTTTGATCCTAAATATAAGACCCATTTCTCATATTTATCAATTTTCTCTAAATTACCCCTATGAATACTCTCTCAACCATATTCAAGTAGAAAAGAGAGTGAGGGTATTAAGAAAGATGATTATGGTGTTTTAGGAAAAATGTGTCATTTTTCTTATAATTAACTAACTTACCTAACTTCTTTAATCTAATCAAATTGGTTAAATGGGTCTTATATTAAGGACCGGAGGAGTATTTTTAAATGTCAATGTAACATTAAAAAAATAAATATAAACACTATTAATTCACATGTATCCACAGAAATTTCATAATAAAACACAGCACAATAAGTCTTAACTCAATATCTAATCTTAAACAATAAAGAAAAAACATTCAACCATCCATAAGCCATTAAAAATAAAGCAACTAAAAAGACTATAATAGCAAAATAATATGCATTCATATTATTTTTTAAATAAAATTATATATATTTTAGGTAAGACTAGATGGGTAAGGCAGCATATCATACCCAATGTTCGGCTTGACAAGTGGTCCTACCCAAAAGGACCTAATTATTTTTTTTAGCCATTTTTTTAGGGTGGGATGGGCATTTTTTCATCGAGTTTAGGCAGGCATAGGACTTGTTTGGGATAGCAGTTAAAATCTTTTGTAAACATATTTTATGTAAGCTGAAACAAAACTCTTCTTACGTACTTATCTCGTATTCCGTAAATCATGATTGAAAAACTACTTATAAGTTGTTCTAAATGAGCTCTACATGAACACCCCGTGTCAAAGCTGCTTAGCATTAATAAAACAATTTTTTTCTTTGATATGACTCAACGTAGCTATTATCTTATGTAAATTATTAGTTCAAATTTCCACATTGCATCCCTATATATGTGCGCCAATAATACCTAAGCTTGGATGGCTTTTCAGTTTCCAGTATGTTCGATCATACATTATTTTTGTTATTCCCAACCTTAATTATTTAAATAGGATTAGCTCTGAGCAATTTGTGATGTTGCAGCAGGTAGTGACACTGCCATTCATAATTCCACTAATACACACACAAAATGGGATGCATAAAGTACTGAGCCTGTGAGGCGGCGCCACTCCCTCAGCAGGAATCAGATTTATAAACCATATCCCATTTCAACACATTTCTCCACTTTCCCCATTTCTACCTGTTTCGTCCACATAAATTCCTTTAATAAATTCTTTTTTTAAAAATTATTCAGTGTATTTATTATCACATAATTCTCACAAAAAAATTAATTTAATTCTTTTTTTCCTGTAACACAACTACGCACATGTCACCCACTAGCAAATGCTCACCATGCATTTTCTTTCTTTTACACGGATTTCCACCTCTCTTTATTTCAATGAAGTATTCTCTTTTGTTTTGTAAAGAAAAACCTGTGTCTTTGAAATTGTTCGTTGTCATTATTAATTATTTTAATTGACAATATCATTGACTATATAATAGCTCCATATAATCAACAATCTTTTCTTACGAAGAACACATATAGTTGAAAATGTTAGACTATATATAGCTTTCAATCACACTAAATTTTCAAATAAAAACAACAGTTTTGATGGTTAATCAATGAGACCATCATGCTACCTAGATGACAAATGTTTGTAATGACATCCCAGTTTGGAAAAAAAAGATAAAGATCTCTTAAAGACTAACTCAAATGCTATTTTACTACTAAAGATCGAGAGCACTATACTATCTTTTCCACTATTATTTAACTGCCCACTAGTTTTCAATCACACTAAATTTCCAGATAAAAACAACAGTTTTGATGGTTGATCAATGAGACCATCATACTACCTAGATGACATAGTTTTTGCAATGACATCTCAGTTTTGAAAAAAAAGATATAAATCTCTTAAAGATTGACTCAAATGGTATTTTACTACTAAAGAGAGCACTATGCTTGTTTTCCGCTATTATTTAATTACCCACCGCACAAGCCATGATTCTCAACTCTCCACTATAAATAGCATGCATCTGAACGTCCCTCTCTACAACATCCCCTCATATAGCCTCTCATATTATCATCTGAGAGTCCTTCAATGGCTGCTTTAAGGAATTTGGCCCTTATAGCTTTGCTGGTTTCGTTCAATGTCGCTGTTTTGTGTGAGAGCAGAGTGGCAAGGAAGGATCTAGGGGTGGGGGTTGGTGTGGGTGCTGGCCTAGGTATAGGACTCGGTGGCGGCAGCGGCTCCGGTGCCGGGGCAGGGTCGGGCTCAGGGTCAGGCTCGGGGTCAGGCTCTGGTTCGGGCTCCAGCTCAAGTTCGGGTTCATATTCGAATTCAGGGTCTGGGGGGTCGTCTGGGGGTGGTTCTGAGGCAGGATCATATGCAGGATCTCATGCAGGATCCGGATCCGGATCCTCCGGATCGGGTTCTGAAGCCGGATCATATGCAGGATCTCATGGAGGATCAGGATCCGGATCCTCCGGAGCGGGTTCTGAAGCCGGATCATATGCTGGATCTCATGCCAAGTCAAGATCGAACGGAAAGGGAGGGAGCGGCGAAGGTGGGGGATACGGCGGAGGCTACGGAGGCGGTAATGGAAAGTGATCGGATTAACTGATTCCTGCTTGCAAGTTTATTATTAAGTTAGCAGGAAAGTGGTCAGTTTCTCTTTCAGAAGTAATTTAAAAAAAAGAAGAAGCATTTGAATAAGAATTTGCATCGATCATAGCATGCATGTGTGCATTTGAAGCGGAAGATCTTTAGTACGTCCATGTTTGTGTGTAGGTGTCATGTAGTAGTCTGGTGTGTGATTACATATGAAGCAACTGTGTGTTGTATTATTAAAAGTGTGATGGAAATAAAAAAAGCATATTGCATAATGCTTATTATATATGTTGTCACTCTAATTAATTTCTATGGGGAGATAAGATATTAATTAACATGTTTGGGTATATATGGACGTATGGAGCAAGGCGTAAGGAGCGAGAAAGTCAAGGAAAGAGGAAGGAGAAGAGATAGTAAGGCTTGCAGGAATGAAAGTGAAGGGATAAAGGTAGAATTGTGGGAGAGCATAAATAATGATGAGAAACCAGAAAGTGGAAGTCGTACTGAGAGACCTTCAAAGTAGGTTTTCCCACGCATGCCGCTTGTGGTTGATGCGTGGCATGTGAGTATAGACTAGTATTCGCCTACAAAACTGAAGCCATTTATATAATATAAATAATATTATCTTTTCGTACTTGATATAAAAAATTAGATAACTAATTTATAAATATTAAAAAATTAATTAAGTTGGTTATTTGTAATAAATAAGTATTATCTTCTTTAAAATATTCTTATTAATTAATCATGTGTATTGAGACAATTATTATTACAATCACTATAGAGATTACTTGGAGACAAAAGAAATAAATATGAGAAATAAAGTAAATCAAAATCTTATATTTATGATTAAATTAAATTTCTAATTGGCTCTTATATATATTGACGAACAAACTATATCTGGTGCTGGTCTTTAGTTTGTAATGCTTATAAGCTACTACCTCTTTTTGTTAATATAAGAGATAGATAATTAATTTGAAGAAATTAAAAAATTAGTTAAGTTGGTTATTATTTGTTACATATATGTGTTGGCTTCCCTAAATTATCATATTTAATTATGTACTTTGGAACTACCCTTTAGTAAAAACTCCATACAATCAATAGGAATATTTTAGAAAAAATATTATAAATTTAGGAGGCAAAATATATTAAAATATTATATTTTAAAAAAAATCATATTCCCTAACTAGCTCTTACCTAGGATCGGAGGCAGTAACATGCTTTCACTGCTTCTTCTCGTAATATCAAACTTCCCTTTTTACAACTTATCCTAAATCATTATGTATCACTATCTTCACTATATTCACATGCCTACCCCTTTTTCAAAAATTAGAAGAAAAAAACAGAAAACGTAGAGAGACTGGCTAGCTAATGATAGTTTTGAATTGAAATCTTAAAAGATAATGTACCTATACTATGCATGGAGAATATCCGTGATGATAACTTGGCATCTGATGGTCGTGGATGGGCCAAACATTTGATCAAATGATTGGCTTGTCTTGAACATGAGTCTAAATGTAATAGTTTGGCTCCTATAAATAATAATTTGATTGCAACATTTTGACTAACATATACATTAATCTGAACAAAATTATAGCTTAAAAAAATGGTCACTTGGCCAGCCCAGCTTTATTTGTCAACTTCAGCTGACGCAATTCATCTTTGTTGGGCTATGATTTGCCCCAGACTGTGAAAGATATACTGTATAAATTTAAAAGTAATTATAAATTTATAAACACATGTAAATAATTTTTACATTCTAATTTCTCCAAACTTTCATCTATTCCATCTGCTCACTAATATTTCCAGACATCGCCTTAGATAAAAGTACACGTATCTTCTTCCTCCACCATTCCCTCTGATTTCCGTTCCTTTCTTGAGTTTCTTCTTCTTCTTCTTTATCTCGACTCTTTCTTTTTTTTTTTCCTTTCACGAATTTTACATGGGAATTGGGAAAGAAAATTCTAGAAGCCTAGAAGGGGGAAAAAAAAAGAAAAATAATTAATTTACAGACTTCCCATAGCCATAATAGGAAAGGTACCACTTCACAAACTTCTTCAGCCCAGTTTCCAAATCCGTCGTGGGCCTGTACCCAAGTTCTCTTTGGGCCAAGCTAATGTTGGCGTGCGTAAATGGAACGTCGCCGTTCCCGGGCATATCCACGATGGTCCTCTTCGCCTTCACCTTCAAATGTCGCTCCAAAATTCTCACCAGCGCCGGTACCGTCACCGGCGACGTATTTCCCAGATTGAAGATGCGGTACGGGGCGGGTCCTCGCTTCTTCCCACCCGAACCGGTACTCTTCCCTGACGTATCCAACGATGCTACACAACCTCTTACAATATCGTCGATGAACGTAAAATCTCGGGCTAAATCGACCCGGTTCTTTCCACGATATATCGTGATCGGTCTGCCTTGGAGGATGCTTTTCGTGAAGGAGAAATACGCCATGTCGGGTCTTCCCCAAGGTCCATATACGGTGAAGAATCTCAAACCGGTAATGGATAACCCATAAATATGATTGTAAGTATGGGTGATTTCCTCGCCGGCCTTCTTCGTGGCGGCGTAGAGGCTTGCCGGTTGGTCGGTCCGGTGATACTCGGAGAATGGAACCATCTCGTTGAGACCGTACACAGAGCTGGACGAAGCCCAGACGACCGCAGGCTGAGGATTCGCCGATTTGCACGCTTCTAGAAGCGTGACCAGCCCGGCGATGTTGCTGTGAACATACGAGAGAGGATTCCTCATGGCGTAACGAACGCCGGCTTGAGCCGCCAAGTGCATGACATGCGTGAAAACGACGACGTCGAAGAGCTTAGCCAGGAGCTTAGCGTCGTTCAAATCTCCTTCCACGATGAATATGCCATTGGTGCTGAGAAGCGACCTGCGAGCTTTCTTCAAAGATGTGTCGTAGTAGTTATTGAAATTATCGAGACCGACGACGCCGTCTCCTCTTCTCTTGAGAGCGAGGGAAACATGAGAGCCGACGAAACCACCAGCGCCGGTGACCAGGACGGCCATTCCGCCTCGGCGATTAATCCGAGCAGAGGCCCGGACCTGCCTCTCCCATTTGGTTCCTCCCCAGGAAGAAGACAAATAGGGACTTCCAACACTCTGAAAACTCAAATAAGAAACAGTCAATGCAATAAGAAAGAGAGCCCAGAGGAACATTGTGCTGGTGGAAGAGAAACACCGATAAACTTGACGATTCATGAGGTGAGCTCTTTCGGATTTGGATTTTCCAGGGGAAGAAGGAAGAAGCTGATCATTATCCAATGAGGATGGCATTTTCTCTTTTGCGGTGAAGAGAAGATTTTTCTTGTTAATTATTTTTGCCGAGAAAGTTACGACCAGGCGCAAAAGAGGATTGAAAAATGATGAGGAGGAGAGATTAAGAGGGAGAAGGGGATGATGATGATTGATTGGCGGCGAGGAAGAAAGGCTCACAAAAGTCAATTTGTGTTTCTCTGAATCTGATACACAAGGCGTGAGGATGTGATTATATATATTGTGAGAGAAACTTGGAAAGTCAAACATTGCTCAAACCAGGATTTATCTTTTGGGAACACCTTTTTACTTTCCTTTTTTCTTCTTAGTAATTTTTTAAGGATTTTTTGTGTGTGTGTTTTGCCCGAATAAATTTTGAAAAATGAGAACAATGAACATGCTGAATATAGCATAAATAAAATGTATTCTAGGTAGTATTTACGAAGTAATTAATTTATAGAAATATATTAAACAAATATGTTTATTTTAGGTACGACTACACGAAGGGATTTGTAGGAATATATTAAAGAAATTAGCATGTTTATACAGGAAAAGTCAAAAGCACAACCCTGTATCACAATGTCCAAATTAAATGTACTCTTGTATCACAAGGTCCAACTGTTGGAATTTTTTATTAACTAGCTATAATATATCTCAAATAGTTAGTCTTAAATTAAGATTCAATTAGCATGCATCCCCTTCCATCAATGATATATTTATACTAGCTTTGCTGCTTAATATAAGAGTTAGTTAAAAATTCAATTTGATCCTAAATATAAGAGTTTTAATCCACTTTGTTTTTTATATTTATTTTTTTCCAAAGTAGTCCCCATGATGGTTGCACATGTTAAAATATTTTTATTCTAATGCACATAATTAACAAGAATGTTTTAAGAAAGATAGCACATATTTATTATAATTAACTAACTTGATAAATTTTCTTAATATTTATAAATTTATAAATTGGTTATCTAACTGGTATATTAAAGACCAGAACAATAACACTTAGGAAAATTTGTGATAAGGTCCCACTCAAAAGAATTAAATACAAAAGTACCTCTTGAAATTATCAAATTAATTTGAAATCTCAAGGGACCTCATTACAATAAATTCTATTTATTTAATTATTAAATTGTTCTCATCCTTTTTTTTAAAGTGAAAGTGCAGTTGTTAACAACTTAAAGTGTAATGATTAACAACTACTATGATAGATATTAACAACTCATCCATTATATTTTTGTGATGCAATGAGAAAATGTGTTGTTAATACTTGTCACGATAGTTGTTAATTATTACATCTTAAGTTATTCATGACTGTTCTTTTAGTTGTCAATGCATATTTTAAAAAAAGAGTAATTTAGTAATTAAATAAATAAAATATCTTGCAGTGAGATCCTTTAGGACTTTAGAATAATTTGATCATTGGTTGGTAATTTTTGAATTGAAGAAATATGTTGATAATTTCCATATATATAATATAATAGGTTGACAAAATGGATTCAATTTACTGTAATAATATCTCGCGTAATCAAATATTATACGAGAGTATGACACTTGTACACTTATATACAATACGTATTTGGCAACATGAAATGCGTGAGGCTGTCTCATAGTCGTCCCACCACAACACACGGTAACCATCTATTCTAATACCACACGTTGCTTCAATTCTTGCCCCCATAGAAAAAGATGGACGAAGCCTAAAAATATATCAGAAATTAAACACTGGGAGAATTTTTTAGTATGGAAGAGTCAGGCCCTGAAAATTGACGCCCAGTTATCCAAGTTGCTCAACTATCTCTTAGAGCTCCACCGCAACCTGCTCATTCATAGACATGATCCCATCAACGTTAATTTTAAACCAATCTGGCGGCGGAGGCGGTGCTTACGTTCCTACATGATCTGTACATTGCCTGTTACATTTTGACTTCTCACAGTTTTCTAGTTGCTCCTCCGTATTTATAAATCATTTTAACATATTTTACACAAATAAAAAAAAACTTAAACTTCATAAACTTTTGTTTAAAACTCAACAACTTTTTAATTTTATCTTTATTTAATATATATTATATCTTATATAAACAAAGTCAACACAATAATAAATAAGTGGTAAAATTATATATCTATATAAAAAATTTTCTCAGTACTCTATAAATAAGACTAAAAAATGTCTTCTCTCTTTTATTCTATAAATAGGACCAGAGGAGTACATGTATTTTTTTTATTGAAAGCAATTTTATTTAAGACACTGTCAAGTATTAAATTTAGACACCTTTCCCAATGACAATTTGAATATTAATTCGTCACGTTATAAAAGAATAACCTCTTTTGTTGCACCAAACCTTTCTGTCAGTTTCTTCATGCTTATGCACTACGCATCAAACAAGAAGCCCATTTAAATAAAGGAGAATTACAATTAAGTCTCAAGTAAGTAAAGTTCTAATGACAACTAAGTAGTTTGTAATGATAAATTCCAAAATAAAAAATTATAACTCTTCACTTGTTATTGAAATTTTTTAATAGTTATTTTCTTTTCATGAGACTTCGTTGCAATTCTTTCTTTAAATAATTGGGTCTTATTTGGGTCGGGTCAGATCAAGTGGGCCAATATGATGACCACAACATAAAATATAAAAGACAAAAAAACTAATAAGATACCCTACTTTTAAATTATGTCAAGAGCATCCTCACGTTTTGAATTTTATTAAGGGAGAATTACTAAAAAGTTTTGAGAAAGAAGTTTAATTACCAAAAGTCTCAATGACGAGTGATCAGTTTGAACATATTATTATTAACTACTCTAGAACTTATTATTGCTTGCTGCTCATTTGTCGATAAATTTTAGAATAATTAAATCTCTTTTTTGAAATATGATTGTAATCTCCTTTTTATTAAAGCAAATCTTGTTTGTTGGCAAGATTCTTTTTGCTTTAAATAACCCACCTTCATCACTTGAGTCTTGCCATCCTGCTTTAAATATAAAATTAAGAAGCTACATCTATGTCCCAGCCATTTTTAAAATACACGAGAAACCGCGTTTTTTAAGTAAAAAAAATACGTTCAAGTGTTCAACACTGCATGCAATGCACCGTGACACTTCGAGTTTTCTCCGTTATATGATAGCTCATGCATGCTTCGCTGCTTGAATATTACTGATCCTTGTCTGCAAGACAGGGAGAGTATTATATCGCATCATATGGAAAATGGTTAGCAAAAGTTAGGAAACAAGTTCGAATAACAAGATAGCATCATACAAGTTATGATATAAAAAATGATAATTTTTTCACTTGTGATTAGGATTTTTTGATAATTATATTTTTTGGGGATCTTATTGTAATTTCCTCAGAGGATAAAGTATGATTTTTTTCATTAACATCATTGTTGGTCCTTACAATTTCATCTAATTTTGATTTTAGTCCCTGTAGTTTTAAATCGTTGGTTTTAGTCTTCATAGTTTTATAAGGATTTAGCTTGAATTTAAATATAGAGTCCAAAATCAAAATTCCTTGAAAATATCAGGACCATTCGTTAAACTTAGATAAAGAAAATTATGAAACTATATGAATCAAATCTAATAATTTGAAATCATATTAACATTTAATATTTTTTGGTGCAAAGAGCGTGAAAAAACCAATAGAAAAAAAAAGAATTACAATAAAGTCCTAAGAAGAGAAATAATCATTAACAAGTCCCAATAATAAATTAGAAGTTGTCATTTTTTTTTATTCTAAAACTTGTCGTTACAAATTACTTAGATTGTTATCAAAGCTTTTTAATAATTACTCCTCTGATCCTTAATAGAAGACCTATTTAACTAATTTGATTGGATTAAAGAAGTTAGTTAAATTAGTTAATTATAAAAAATATGACATGTTTTTTTTAAAACACCATAATAATCTTTCTTAATATTTTTTCTTCCTCTTCTACTTGATTATAGTTAAAGAAATATCTATAGGGGTAATTTAGAAAAAATTGATAAATATAAAAAATAAATATTATATTTAAAATAAAAATTAACTAATAACTAACTTCTATATTAAAAATAAGAGGAATATTTTCTTTTAAGGATTTAATTGTAATTCTTAGTGGGACTGCTCTGCCTACAAATAGAAGGGCCAGATGGACTTCACGTGGTCCCGTACGCGCCTCCTGACCTGATGGGTATTCCTAGAAAGGATTGTCCCGCTGGTGTTCCCCGCAGTAGAAGTCGGTTGCAAGGGCCAAATGGCCAGCCAGCCACTTTCACTTCCAGCATAACAATTACAACCTCGGTATAAATGTGACCGAGTGTAACCTAGTAACCCAGTGATATTGAATGTTTCACGGGTGGCACGAGAACAAGTTACCATTATAATGCAGAGAATAAAATTATTAAATACTCACGTAATTCTCCGCACATATATATATTTAATGAACTTGGTAGATTTCATACTAATCTTTGTCAGGTAGAGCAAATTAAAATTAAAATTCTCTTAATAAATATGCTTTCTGATACTCAAACTTATGTAATCTTTTTTATAAAATGAAACAGCTTAATACCAACAGCTTGTTGGTGTCTCTCCATATTATCGTTAGTTTATATCTTTGCCATCCAACTTTCTTTACATATTAATAGTACCAACATATTGTAAATATTGTGTAATTTGATACGAGTATTATATATTAATTGGTATTAATTATTTAATTAAATGATAGTATTACGTAATTTTATCAACTAAACTTCTTTAAAAATTAAAACAACAACAATCAAATTATATTCCAAGATTCATAGCTTAGAAAGTTTATGATTATTTGTTGGCAAAGAAAAAGAAAGTTTATAATTATTGTTTATAAAAAATAAAATTATAATATATGAGAGATTTTATTAGTAATAATTTTAGAAGTTAACCAATAATGGAGTGTAATTAATTTATATTTAAGTTTTGCCGTATGTAAGTAAATGAGCAATGCAGTCCTTTTCTCCCATTTGCCGCCGTAAATACGGAAATTTGTCGCGGTACAGTCTTCAGGCTCCACCTTTTGCTATAAATTCAAAGTTTCAAACCCTTGTTGGATTGACGGAGGAGCAGCGACCGATACATTTGCAAGGAATCTATCCAGCTCTAGCCAAGAAGAAAGTGGGTGAAAATTCAGTGAAATAGCGTAGTTGGGCTAAAAAGTTGTCTACCTTTTTCCTACCAGGGCCTATTAATTTTCTGGTTCGCAATAAAATCTTAGTTCCTGCACGAACATGGCAGATAGCAGATGATCATGAAACAAAACTAGCGCGAAGAAATGGCGCGACTTATATGAACGTTCTCTCTCTCCTCGCTTCTTTGAATACGAATATCATCAATCTTTTTTTCAAATGGCTTCTCTTCGCAGGCTTCTTCATCCTCGCCATTTCTCCATAGACGTATCGCCTCTTTCTCTTTTCTCTCTTGTGCCGCTTGTACTTTCAATGCCCTCCTTCGGAATACTGATTATCGTATTGCCTGTTTGCAGATTACTGCTCTTTCTCCTTCTACTCTCCAAGGAGGTCTCTTTATTTTTCTCTATTTTCTTTGGGGTTCCTTCTCTCTGTAGTATAATATTCATAGTGATGCTTTCTCCCTGTCGCTGAACTTAACATTTCATTTTATAGGGCTTTCGAGAAGCTCTCGAAGATTTTATAGCGCGATTGCGTCGTCGGGACAGAGTGTGTTACTAAAGCCTGAAGGTGGGGTGGTCGGAGCCGAAGCAGGCAATCTGAATTTCGATGAGGAGATACATATGCTTCGGCGTGATTTTGAAGCTGTCAAAGAGAATTTTCGCAGAATTCCTGATACGCTGAAAGAAATGCCAAGAATGAATCCTAAAGGTTGGTCAAAGATTTCTTGGACTTCGGAGGAAATACATTGTTCAAGAAATTGATCGGTTTCTATCTTGGGTTGCATCAGGCATATACGCGAACAAAAACTTAAGATTGGACAGATTGCAGGTGTATGGGTTCGACTACGACTACACGTTGGCACATTATTCCTCCGAGTTACAGACTTTGATATATGACCTCGCAAAGCAGTACTTGGTTAACGAGGTTAGCGCAGACTGATTCTTTATTTATCTCCACTTGTGAGCTTTTTCTTACTCTTTCCATTCCTTTCTTTCAGCTCAGGTACCCGGAAATTTGTATGGAATTCAAATATGACCCATCTTTTCCCATTAGAGGGCTCTACTATGATAAGTCAAAGGGGTGCCTCATGAAGCTGGATTTCTTTGGTTCAATTGAGCCAGACGCGTGCTACTTTGGTCGACGCAGGGTACTACACTGTTTCTCTATCTTATTAGGCACACATGTAATTGGCATTATCTTATGGCCTTGTGCTATTATTTTGATTTGGATTTAACGAGTCACGTCCCTTGTTTGGCCGACGCATAGTTAGGGCTTATTTGGTATGTAGAATGGAATTGAATGTTAAAGGGTCATGAAATGAGGGGATAAATAATTTTTTAAAATGAAAAATGTCATTGGTGTCCCAGGGTGAAAAATTAATGGAATAGCATGGTCAAGAATACGATGCATATTGCACATCTAGATTCTATTGCATATTGTTTATACTGTGGTATCTTGGCTTACTTCTGGTTCACATGCTACTCAAATCATGGTTTGTTGTCTATTATAAAAAATGATCTTTTGCTCATGAATTTACAGTTAAGTGGACAAGGTATACGAGATATATACGGCACACGCCATATTGGTCGGGATCAAGCCCGCTCGCTTGTTGGTTTAATGGATATCTTCTGCTTTAGTGAGGTCAGTTTCTCTGCTATTTTGTTGCACAATGATGGTTGATAATTATCCAGTACATAGCTAGGGGGACCTTTGGTAGTAACTAGTAACTACGTAGAAGACATTTCCCCCTTTTGTATTAGGTTTTGTAAATTTATTAATCGAAGATATTTATTCCAGTGCTGAATCTGTTCATGTATGTCTGAGAGTTGTAAAGCCAAGTAATGCCCTGCTGTCCGCATTCTGCTTTCTACATTCATCTGAACTAGAGCAGTCTTGTTAGAGCTCTATCTTACCTTCTTTCTGATGGGATAGCTCCAAGAGTGAGGACTCATATAAAGATCGGTAGGTTCAGTCATATTTCAGAAATAAAGTGAAAAACAAGCTAGCCAGAATAAATTTGCTAATTTTTGTTCCAGTAATGGGACTTGTATAAAATTCACTAGGTGCTCTGATTTTTTCTTAAAATTCCAGGAGTGAGGACTCAAGATCGGTAGGTTCAGTCATATTTCAGATAATGGGACTTGATAATTTTTGTTCCAGTTAATAGACCATTTGTTTTGCTGTTAACAAGCTAGCAATCTCTAAGCTTTTGCTCCTTTTAGCCATTTTTTAAAGGATTTAAGTCATACTTCTCATCACAGATGGAATGTGTTCCAAGGCATGTGAAATTTCAAAACTTCATTTATAGTTTTAAGGCTCAAAATTTTTTTGAGAACTCCCTTCCCATATTCTTCTGCTCCACTCTGGGCATCTTTTGATTTGATGAAGCAAAGTTTCTCTCTACCATGAAAATTCTAAGTTTAGGACTGATCCGTTTACATAATTACTTTGTAGGCATGCCTTATTGCAGATATGGTGCAGTACTTTGTTGATGCCAAGCTGGAATTTGATGCTTCGTACATTTATGAAGATGTAAATCATGCCATTCAGCATGTTCACCGTAGTGGTTTGGTTCATCAAGGCATTCTATCTAATCCACATATATACTTGGTGAAAAACGTAAGATTAAAGCGTTTAGCTTCTTTGTCTTCTTCTTCTTTGCATTCTTATGAATATGTTCAACACATTTCAATGTTGATCTACTGCAATATAAGAAAAAGGTTAGTTGTGAAACTGCTTTTCTAGTTAAGTTAAACTATTTGTTTTTTGTTTTTATCACCGTTGAGAGAAGCATAGTGTGGCAGTCATATTTATAATCCTCTGGCAATTTTTGTTATTCCTTTGTGGGCAATTGTTTCAGGGGAAGATACTTCAACTCCTGAAGATGCTAAGGGAGAGGGGCAAGAATCTTTTCTTGTTGACTAATTCTCCTTTTAACTTTGTGGATGAAGGGATGCGCTTCTTGTTAGAGGTAATTGCTTGAGATGATGTTACATAACACACCTACTCTTTATTGTGTCATGGAAAATGTCCTCTTGAATTCTCCATAACCATCACTGTATCAATGAAACTTTGCTTGAAGGAATGCTTACAGAAAGGAATAATTTCATCTCATTGACAAGTTCTCATAACAGCTGTGTGATGGAGTAATTTGAAGTGCATATAATGCCTTGATTGTTAGCACTGACGCTTGCCTTTTGATGTTTTGTCTACGTTTGTATTAAGTTCATGGCTGAAAGTTCCTGCTAGTTTTTAAGTGTAATTATTCATGGTATTTTTGTTGTTTTCCATATCTGGCTATAATGTTCTCAGCTGATTCTTTATTTTTGATTAGGATTCTGCAGATTGCAGAGAATCCTGGAGGGATCTGTTTGACGTTGTAATTGCCAAGGCCAATAAACCACAATTTTATACATCTGAGCATCCATTCCGGTTTGTATTCTATTGTTTGATTGTTTCTTTTAATTTAGTTTACATTCTTGTACTTATACTCAAGTCTACGCTATCGAAACAGTGGCATGGTGCCATTTTTCATGATTATATACCCTAATTCTTTCTTTCTTCAATTTTTTATATGTTTGACAAGGGCATCAGGGATCAAATACTATTTTCCTTTGATTTTCCATTTCTATGAAAAAAGAATAAAATGATATATGAAGCCTACGCCACTTTGATGCTTTCTCTCTCTCTCTCTCTCTCACACGCGCGAGCGCACAATTACAGCAAATCTGGATCTGATAGTAATTGTCTATTGTGTGGCTCCTCACTGGATTTAAGTACTCCTGGGCTTTTGTCGTTTTGAAGTTCTTATTGTTAATTGTTCTTGCTCAGTTAGTGTGGACCATCGTTATGCCAGCATTTTTCAGTATTTCTTGCATATTCCTCTTATGTATATCCTGAATTCTTTTATGAAGATTCTGAATATGGTAAGTTCTTCCACGACAGATGTTATGACACAGTGAATGATACATTGACTTTCACCAAAGTCGATGCATTTCTTCCAGATAGTGTTTATTATAATGGATGCCTCAAATATTTTCTTCAAATAACCAAGTGGCGTGGGCCAGAGGTATGCTTTATTTGGGTGATATGTAAGCCATTCATAATACTTATTCGTAACTGCTTAAACTCTATGGTTTTCATAGTAAAGTAGATCAGTAATGTGACAGAAATGATCTTTGTCATAGTGCTCCTTGAAAGCTGACAATCGTTCTCATTATCAGGTGATATATTTTGGAGACCACTTATTTAGTGACTTGAGAGGACCTTGTAAGGCTGGTTGGCGAACAGCTGCAATCATCCATGAACTTGAGGTGTGTTTAGTTTTTAATTCTTTCTTGTGTAGATCAGAAGCAAACATTTGTAGAGAGAATTTTTTGTCAGAGATCACATTAGAATCAGACACTATGTAATGTGTGTCCAATGCTGCAGAATGAAATACAAATACAAAATGAAGATAGTTACCGTTTTGAGCAGGTACCCTTCTGCCGAGCGTTATGTTCACCTTGACTTTATTAATTTGCAGTTTCATTTCACGCTGAAGGATTTCATGTAACTTTACACAATTGGTTGTACTGAACATGTGTCTAGGATGAACTATTTTGTGTTGCCTTTGGTTTAAAATCCCTTAGATCAGAACTTACCAATTCTTAGTTAACTAATGATCAACACGATAGAAGTTTTGTAACCACTAGTGCATAATTTAGCATTTTTTCTGATACCAAAAGTCTCTTAAATGTTTCTAAATGTATTGTGGGGTTGCCCTGACTTCGTTGTGACGATTTGCTGTGAGAGTGTGAACTTCTGTAGAAGTAAATAACTTTTATTTTCAATTCCTTAAACCTAAGGAGCTAATCATTCTTGGTTTAGTTGGGAGTTGTAAATGTTAGAAATATATTTTGTCCAGTTTGCATATATTATTATATGGATGTATCCATTGGTATGGGCAGCCTGAAACCTGTTTATTAATCCCAAAAGTCAAAATGACTTCTCATCTTTCCATTGTCATTTTGGCTAATTATGGAAGCTAGTTTGAATGATTCACCAGACTTGCATTTTGCATTTGTTCGGATGAAGACATATATGTAAACTGTTTCTATTATTATGAAAAGGTCAATAATTTCTACTTTGGAATGAACAGTAATGTCACTTTCTTCGGCTGCATCCTAAGGATGTCAAAATAGTGAATTATTCTGTTTTTGTTGGTGGGTGCAGGCGAAGTTTCATATAATACAGGAGCTTCTCGGTAAATTGCATGCAACGGCAGCTAATAGTCACAGGACTGTGGCTTGCCGTTCGCTTCTGAAAGAACTTAATGATGAGAGGCTCAAGGCACGCACCGCTATGAAGATGATGTTTAACAGATCTTTTGGAGCTACATTTCTTACTGATTCAGGTCGAGAATCTGCTTTTGCCTATCACATTCATCAGTATGCAGATGTTTATACCAGCAAGCCAGAGAATTTTTTATTTCACTCACCTGAAGCCTGGCTTCATATTCCGTATGATATCAAGATTATGCCTCATCATATAAAGGTATTCTATATTCCTACTGCTGAAAAAATTATTTTATACGTGAACAGCGTGTTCTTATTTCTTATTTCTACATATCATTGGACGGAATAAATTTTTAATCATGAACTAACGGCAATGGTGTTCTTATTCTACTTACGCCTGTCAAAGTCATTGGACACGGGGTTCGTTTCATCCCGCTTTAAATGGCTGTGGTTTTGTGCTTTTCTTTTGTTGGCTGATTCTTATTCTATTTCCACCTGTCAGCAAGATGACCTTCTCTTTTTTGTCGCCCCAGGGTTCTTTTTTTTTTTCCTCCCCGGGTGGTTGGGTCTTTTGATGTTTATAGGAGAGCATTCTCGTATCCATTTTCTTTCTCGTTTCTGTTTTGTCCCAAACATGCCCTTAACACCTCATGAAAAATTCACGATTATCTTTCGATATGCCTACTAGATTGCAAATTTCATGTAGAGCATGTTGACATACATACCAGCCATCTTCCTCTCCTTGTTTTTTCTTAAGTCGTTTTTCGTTCTGTTTGTCCTTTAGGTTCCATCAAGCCTGTTCACAGCATGATGAACCTGTTTTCAACAAAGAAAAATGGCGCGACAGTTCCCAACCGCATCTACTAGGTACAGTTGTTGCGCCAGGAACTTGCATTTTTGTTCCTAACGCAGGTAGCGTCACACCACAGATTTTTGGTGGAAGACGAAATCAGAAAGAAGAGACGATATACACAAATTTTGTTCTAGTATCAGAATAAAAACTCGTAATTCAATTTTTAGTAAGGAACCTATCATTACATTTGCTTATTTGTTCTGTTCCTCGAACTGCTGGAACCAGTGTTCTGGTTTCATCATCAGTAACGAATTAATTGACGTAGCTGGTAACTTTATAACCCGACATCCTGCCTTCTATTTCCTAGTTTTTGTTATTTAACCATAGCAAGCAACGAAAGAGACCGTTAAGCTTATAACTGTTTTGTGTTTTCACTTTCATTACCTTGATTTTTTTTCCTTAATCGAACTTAAAATATTTAAACAATAATTGTGAAGGAAGCCATCTGGGGTTGCCATAGTTTACTTGTGAATTAGAAACTCCTAAGAATATATGGGTCTAGTTCAAACCCTCAATCAATCACGGATATTGTTTGTTTGTGTGCGCGCGTACGTGCATGCACGTGCGCGCGCTAGTTGTTATGACGGGGTAAAAAAAAAAAAACCGTTAGAATATAGAAAAGAAAAGAAAGGGTGGAATCTAATAGAGCGAAGTAACAGGAGGAAAAAAAAAAAAAGATATGCAGGATCTGGCTGTTTTATTAAGATTAATCAAATATATAGGAGCAAACAATACCTGCTCCCCATTAAATTAAAGTTCTGAATCCTGCCTCATGTTATAAGACATTATTTTACCCCCTCTCTCACTCAATACAGACTACAACAGGAGGTTTTGCAGCCCTTTTAACTTCAGAATATCGCTCTCTTCATGCTTGAAGGGCATGCTGCTGAACAACACCTCCTTGTGTGAGCTGCTTTTCTGCTAACATGGCAGCATGATGCTCTAAGTATTCTCTACTGTTGATCTCTGTTAATCTGCTTATTAATAGCACAAAATCAGCAGCTGCTATAATTATATGAAATTATAAATTCAGTCTTACTGAGAAGTAAAAGAATTACAAATTTTTCTGTCTTTCTAGGTGATATAGTTTTGAAAAAGTAATAGTAAAATTCAATTACTACCTCCATTCTTAATATAAGAACTAATTCAAATATAAGACCTCAATTCATTTTGTCTCCTAAATTTATAATTTTTTCTCCAAAATATTTCTATTAATTATAAAAGGTTCCTACTAAGGAGCAATTTTATTGTACATGATTAAAGATGATAGTTTAGGAAAACTAACACATATTTGTTTCAAACATTTAACTTAATTAATTCCTTTAATATTTTCAAATTAATTATCAAGTTCCTGTATCAAGGATTGGAGGTAGTCTCATATTATCCAAGCCTCCTACAATGCCATCGACAAAGGTTGCATCTTATGGGGACCAAAACATCATCCCAAATCTTTGTTCTCTAGTCAGCCAAAAAACATAGTATTATGTTGAGAGAATTATGTCCTACCTACTGATGGTTCGGTCTTTTGCAAACCCCAATTCATTGTCCACACAAAGATCAGACACATCGTTTTTCCTAGATCTTGAAGAGGTCCTGGGAGCAATTTGTTTAGCCTCAGATATTGTTACTATTCTTTCAAAAAGCTCTTGGGGGCTCCCCTCAGCTGTACACAATAACCTGGCCCTGTTCTCATATATCACCTGTAACCACAATTTGCAAGGCAACGATCATACCTTAGTTTCCCATTGGTAGGAAAAGAACAAATGAAGAAGGAGGCAATGCATAGGATTATGGAGCAAAATTAACAATCAAAACACAAGAAGTTTAACCTATTTCATTAACAAAACGCCCAGAAGAAAACACTAGACAGGAAAGGAACTTACGTCGATTAAAGTGACAAACCTATGTGCTGCTGATTTATTCTGAAGCCCAAAAATTGGGATGCCTTCCAATGCTAAGGTATGAAAGCTCTCTATTAAAAAAATATATATACACAGCATAAGATTTTTGGGCCCTTTATGAACAGAGAAACTGAACATGGGGTTTTAGAAAAATAAAGTTCTGGTTCAAAAGTTCTGGTTCAACTTTTGTTGAATTCAAGACATGTCAATTCTATAATTCTCATCTGCAAGACCCTACAACCAAGACATCCAAATTCTATGTGTATTTTGACTGATGTATGCGTCCGCGAGTGTGTGAAAATAAACACAACCAATGATGACTTACTGAATAGTCCAAAATAGTCAGCGGCTCCAAGAGGCTTATCACAAAGTTCCTCAAAGGTAAAATAGGCACATCCATTAGCTCCCAGTGGAACCTGATGATTAGAGGGAAAGTAGTTTCAGAAAATCTGGATATAACAGAGTAATAGTTTGCCACTTTGCCCTGCAATAAAAGTTTGAACATACATGTAGTCTCCTTCCCATTACTACTTCCACCTCTTGGGAAGCAGCTTTCTGTTCTCCAATTAACTGTTGAAACCTTTGCCTAAGAAAGCCAGATAAGTCTTGGCCAATCAAATAGAACCCTTCCTCACCCTGCAGTCCAAATTTAATTAGATATCAGCACTGGAAAGATCTATATGAGATATATCTGCAAATGTGAAATTTTATCGTACCGAAGTCAGCTTACGATAGTCAGTTGATGAACCAATCTCATGCACTACGCATCTTTCCTATACCAATACATATAAAACAGTTTCTTTAGAAGCAAATTAAAAACACACACACACACACACACATAAGTATACGTTCATGGCTTATGCTTTCTCACATAAAACACAAGTGTAGACCCAGATATAGTCTTCTCTAAAACTGCAGGTGTAAGTAAAGGTTATTTAAAGAGGCTAAAACACAGAGATTTCAGCTCACACAGCGTTGGCAAGACTAAATTCCGAAATCATTTTCATTTACAAGCGTAATCACAGAGTAGCGGAGTTTAAAAACAGTGCCTATCTGACGCTTCTCTCAATCAAGCGAAGATTTATGTATATACCTTCAATGTGGCAATGAATGGTAGGAAGAGATCCCTTTGCAATCCACCCTCATATAGGTTATCTGGAGCACGATTTGAAGTGGCTACTAGAATCTAAACTTGTCTCCAAGCCCACACAGAGAAATTAAATGTTAAATATTGAAGTTAATTTTGCAGAAATTCAACCAAATCCTCTCGTTCAGAGAGGCTACTATGTGATTATATTACTTACAATGCCTTTGCTGAACAAATGTCTGAACAAGCGATTTAGTATCAGTGCATCAGCAACGTCCGTTACCTATGCAAAATATCATATACAAAACTCAAGTTATGGAATCAAATTAACCCAAAAAAAAAATCCCTCAATATGAATCAACTGCAAAAAAAGAAATACCATAAATTCATCAAGACATAATAAAATTGCGTCCTCCGAAATCTCTTCAGCAACAACATCAAGTGGATCTGACACACCCTTGTGCCTCTGTAAGGATGCAAAATATGATATTGAGATAAACATTTTTTTCTTTCCTCTGGCCTATGATATATTCAGAAACTAACAGTACCCAGAAAATAACCAAGGCTACTAGATTAATGCCCAGAAAGGTCTTTTGCGTTGATAATATTGCCTTTTTTTTTTTTTTTGGTGATCTCATTAAAAATACCTTCTGGTAACCCTAACATCCTTTTTCAAGATGGTTGAAAGAAGAATAACCAAAATAAAACAAGATATATGCCAGTCCTGAATGTTGGGAGCCTTCCAGAAGTAGGCTTTAACACGTCTAACTGCAAAAGATTCGTGCAAAATCGTAGAAATCTACCCCCGATTGGTAAGAAAGACTTGAAATGCAATTGAGCTATGGCTCACTTACATCAAAGAAGAATAAATTACTATTGCATTTAGAAAGCAGTTCCACACGTAACAGTATCAACTTTATTTTAGGTGATAAAAAGGTTCTATAAACTTACTTGCAATCGACTATGTACATTTAACATAAAGTCATGAAAATGAATCCTCTTTTTCCTCCAATTGGCAGGCCTGAGAAAGAAAAGTTACGAGCAGCAAAATATGGTAAGACAAGGTTTATCTTAATGAGAACTCACTTCCATAAAATCATCTAGAAATTATGGATGCTATTCCCATTTAATTTTAAATTAAAAATATGAGGACTTGATGACATGTATTAAACCAAGTTAATCCGAAGAGAACAGTTTCATATCAAACTCACAATTGATCAAAAAACAGATCCATCAGCATAGTTTTCCCAGTCCCCACTCCTCCATACAAGTATAAACCCCTAACTGGTGCATATGAAGGTTGAAACAAAAGACGGGACCACAACCACCCGCTCCTACAGAAGCAAGTTATTTTGAATTTAGATGTCTAAACATGAAGCAAAAGCAGAAAAAGATAAAAACTGCAAGATTTGAACCGATATATCAAAATGGAATGAGATAATTACAGGAAGAAATGAAAGTATACCTTACATGTTTTTCAGAATTGCGATCCAATTGGCAGGCATCAACAGACTCAACCAGCTCATCATAGAGTCTCTGAAGTTCTCTCAGAGTGACTAACTGCCAAAAGAAATGTCCATAAAAGACAATCAAATGAAGAATATGAAAACAAAGGTGGAGCCACGGCCAAGAAAATGTCATGACGATTCCATATGGCATCCGATCAAACCAAACAGAACAGAGGCTACCACCCTCCCAAGCAAAGATTATAAGTAATTTAGTAGAAAAGAGAGCTTGGTTCTTGTTTTCATTCTCGTTTAGACTCGGAGAGTTGGGGGGGGGGGGGGGACAGGAAAGAACCACAATAAAAGTGAGGTGAGGCCCCCATTTTCTTCATCAGTAAAATGTCTATGAAGTTACCTGGCAAGTGTCGCCATCTACAAGTTCACCAGCAGCAATTCTACGTTCATATTCAACAAGAGGCCCTCCTCTGTTTACTTCTGCAACTGAAACAGCAAGTTTCAATACTCGTGAAATGAGAGAAAGAAAGGTTTGAAATCCATCAATACAGCAAAAAAAAGCCATGAGAGATTCTTAGATACAAAAAAAAGCATGTGAAGTTGTAGATCAAGCCAATCACCATAAAGATACACATCAGCATGCCAGAAAAGCACGCTAAACAACATATCTAACATATTTAAATGCATCTTAATAGTTGGTTTGACGAACATAAGAGTTTTTTTCTTTCAAAGCAAATGGAGAAAACGAAATCATCAGAGACTAGAGAATAACCTCCATCTGTGAGTTTTATAGCATCAACTGAAAGAGCTCTTGAGGTTGGACATGTATTGTATCCCAGTAACTTGGTTTCAGCATGATTAACAACTCTATAAGCTGCACTATGATGTGCCTTTCTCAGATAACAAGGTGCTTCTGCTCTGCTACTGATCATAACACATTTTTGCCTCTGAAGAGCTTGTCGTAATTGGCGGACAGATCGAACTACGGTCCTCATCTTCAATCGAACTCCAATACCAATGTACTACACCAGGGTTGCCGCCTACCACTCCAACCTCCCAAAAGAAGAGCGTCGGGAGTGGTCCGCCCTGAACTATTCAAAATCACTGCAATGAGAGACATAGATAACATAATTCTGTATTATAACAAGCTTTCAATTACATGAAATCAGGGGTAAAGAATCCGCAGAAGGAATAGCTCAATGAATGATTTGACTAAATCCAGGGAAAAAAAAAGATTTTCATTGTAACTGAAAATGCAATGAATCAGAATATGCAGTTATTGAGATGAATAAAGAGCCCGCAGAATCGATCGCGACGAAACCAGGTTCGCGTATTCATTCATCGCATGTTATGAATACATCGCGCAAGGCCAGGACAAAAAGAAGGAAAGAAATAAAACTAATTCACAAATTCATCGAACCTGGAAAAAAACAAAACCAGGAAACGTCAATTCATTCCAAATATGCAGGAACCTCAAACGCAATCCGAGATATTAGGAAAATATCAAAAGGAGAGGAAATTAAATTTTATTAAATGACATAATTGAAGAAAACAAGAAAAAGAAGGCGGAAACTGAAATCAAAGTCAACAAAAAGATTTTATCTTTTGGTAAAAGGAATGATCCGGAATGGAGAAAAATACCTCCAACACAACTGGGAATTCATTTTTGCAAAGATTTAAAAAAGTCAAGGCCGAAGAAGGAGAATGATAAATGATAAATAATACCAACAATAACAAAAGTGCTATCGTATATCTATATCTAGTTCGTCGCAAGAACAAGACTCACCAAGGATTCAGGAACGCCTCGAAAGAAGGAAGAGAGAGGTGAGACGGGAGAGAGAGATTGGGCTAAAAATGGTTAAAAATATTCAAGTGCTCCTGTGTTTTGGGGTTGAGTAACTTTTTGGGTGCGTGTTGTACTCGGAACTCCCGCAAGCTTAGGAAAACACAGATATCCTTTGAGCTAAGAGACGATCAGCTTCCTGAGCTAGCTACTCGCCCTGAAACCGAGTTGAAGGAATCGTCAATGGCTTTTCTACTTCTTTTACTTTATATTTTTTCGCGGAGAGAGAGGATATCACATGATTGACATTTTTGGACCAATTAAGGATTTATGTTCATTGTTAAATAGGATTGCGTCGCCATCGCTTCTTTTTATCATACCCAGATTTTTTTTTTTCTTTTGACCTCCAACCATACGCAGATTTCAGATAGGGAATAATGTTAAATCCAGTTATTATCTTATCAGAAACATGCTCATAATGAAGCCAACATTAATTAATTTGGTCAAATTGTGCCCAAATATTCTGTGTCTTTTAGTTCCCTTTAACTTTTCTTAAAAGGTGCCTCTATGAAAAGATAAATTGCCATTTGAAGTTAATGTAAACTGCACAGTTTAATTTTGTTAAAAATAAGTCTTTGTTAATATATAATAATTCAATTAAATTTAAGAAAATAGTGAAACCATATGCTCAATTTATGAAAAATCAGGTACGATCCAGTCAGCTGCCAACATGACATGATAACATATCTTGAGATCACATTTTTTCTGGCAACCCCAGGAAAAAAAAAATACAGATCATTAACGAAAAAATCACATTAGTCCATCTCTAATGTTTTTAAAATTACAATGATAGTGCAGTGAATAAAATTTAGTTTTGATTGTGTGTGTGTGTATATATATACTTTGTTTTAATTATATCTTATTAAAATGTAATTATAATTAGAGTAGAAATTTAAAACTACTATCAACTGTGTTTGAACTACTTGACCTTGTGTAGCCTCGAAAGTAGCATTATGATGGGGTAAAAATCTTCTTTTTCCAATAAAAAAAGAGAAATTACATTCTAAAAGTTTCTCAATCATTATTTTACTCTCTTTTTTTTTTTTTTTTTGCCCCTTCATCTGACGTAAAAAAGCTCACACATATATAATATCTACGTGTTAGACTCGTAATTTCTTACTTAAGTTAATATTTAAGGGGATACTTGAGGTGAGCTGAGTTGAATGGTTTTATCAAAAAACGATTTGATTAAATAAGGGGAAGTTTTTTATTTGGAAAAACGTCCATATTTAGGAAAGTGTGCATATAATAATAAGGAAATGAATTATAAAGACAACTTCATGCAAAAGGGAGATTCCCGATTAATTCTGCCTCCATGTGATGATGCATATATGTCTTGTTTTCCGGTTTTACTTTATTTCTCACAGCTCAAACTTCAACATGCAATTTCTGTGTCTTCTTCATTTTAATTAAAAATACAAAACTTGATGTTTTAATGTTTAAACTTTATTTATATGCGAATCATTGTTTCCAAAAATATCAAGTGGATTCAACTTGTGAATTTTGATGCTACTTGTGTCTCATTAGAATATGTGCATTTTTCCTCGTCTGGAATGGAAATATTTCTCTACTCAGGCGTGAAAGCCCAAGCCTGTGTGCATGCGCAACGACGTCGTTTTTATGTCTATGTGTAGCTTCTTTTTTAATTTTACAAAGGCCTAGAAGCCCATTGGATGATGATCCGTAATATTAGGCTTTCCATTAAGCCCAATATCCCAATCTAGTTTTCCGGCCCAAAATGAAATTCTCTATCGATCAAATCAGAGGCATCATCTTCTTCACTATGACTGGGAAGTCCCCATTGTCGAGTTAGCTGAGATTCGTGGAGTTTTCAGAGTCAAGGGGGGCGTAGTTGATACAGAGGCAGGTATGGCGAATCAGGGGGCCAAGAAACGCAAGGAAGAGAACGCTCGCCACATGGCTAGGCTTCGTCTCATCATTATTGTCTGCAATGTATGTATGCTTACTGATCGTTTCACATGCTTTGGGGCTCATCCCTCATTTCTTCTTTTCTCAACCAGTCTCTTTGTGTAGCCATCCGGGAGAAGGGGGAATGGAGAATTTTTCTCTGGGGACAAAAAAATTGGAATTCATTTCTATCCCATGTACTTTAGGTGGTTCTTTTTTCTCCACTGCTAAGGTTGCTAGGGTTCTGACGGATGTGATTTTCTGTTGGATCAAAAATTTTCCCCCCTTTGATTATCCTCCCCCTCTGCTTACTACTTTCGTGACTCAGAAAAGCATCCTGATAATTTGCTTGTAGGACCTAAGGTTAAGGGTCGTCGTGTTTTGTTTTTGTCGGGAGGCGAATGTGTACACTATGAAAAACTTGCGTTCTTCAAGCTCTGTTTACCACCCTCTACTCATTTGTGCGGCTTACCAAGCTAATGTTGGAAGTTTGTTCTGCCACTCTCATTTCTATATTCAGTGTTTACAAAGATAGGTAGAGAACTTCTTAGGCCTTTAGTTGGATTGTTATCCACTGTGGACCCTTCCGGGGCAACATATGTAGAGTTGCTGGGATATATACTTCCTATTGAGTCTTAATAACCTATATTGACGAGCTGAGTGATGAAATTCGGGTCATCTTTACAATAGACATGTTGATTCCTAATTAGCATAGAGTTATGTGCATCTCAAATGAACGTAAACAAGTTCCTTTCTTCTCATTTTTAGTTTCCTGAATATTAACCATTGGTAATCCACCTTTTTGGTTTGCTCACTTAATTCGTTTCTTTCATGTTCTGCTTTACTTTTAAGTAGGCTATCTACGTCTTGATAAGGATGTTGGTCTTCCATTCGTCTTTCACATGGAAGCATTGGATTGGCCTGATTGTGACATCTCTAGCATATTTCATTCCATATCAACAACTCGCTAATATGGCAAAGCCCTCTTATGCTGATGATGGTGAGCTTTTAGATGGGGGGTTTGATATGAGTACGGGTGGAGTTTGTGGGTATGTCTTTGTCTTGTTTATATTATTATGAATTTTAAGTATCATAATAGCTGTGGAGCTCCCTGGATGAATAACTCCATCAGCATCTTTTATCAATGATGAGTCCACTCATCAGTGAGTTCTTCGTTTGTACCCTGTTGCAATTTTTAGTCGAGGATAACTTGATATAAAGTTGAAGTTACAATGAAGACCATTTGCAGTATCTTGTTGAGCTCTTTTACCTTATTTGATACCCAGTGGTTGTATTTTTCCTTTACAAAATTGGTTTTAACTGTTGAAGGCCTTCTGATATGAACTTCAGTCTGGGGTGTAACAATTTCTTTTTTTAGGTGAAAAAATAATTGAATTCCTTGATTTCTGATGGAAACTATCATCAATCTTGTTAAATAAATGGAATATTAGTCCTTTCTTTTCTCTTTTTTTTTTTTTGGCCAAATAATATTAGTCCTTTCATTGCACGCAATTTGTTTTCTCTCTTGTGTTTCGGCATCAAATAATTAAGATTTCAATTGCCATCTTTTGAAATTCAGTTGATCTCATAGGTCTAGAGTATTTATCAACCCTTGTGCCTGGTATTTCTGAAGTCAATTCATCTTTACCTCATACTGTGACTAGCTGTGTTGGAATGTGTAAACTAATTCCCCTTATTTTTTGCTCTCTTTTAATTTCACGTTGTTAGATATATGTTTGTCTTACTTTTGGTCGATCTTTTGCAGCTATTTACATGATGTGATCTATATTACATGCTTTGTGCAAGTCATGTCCGTCATCTCTGGAAAATTCTGGTACACATATCTCGTGGTAAGATCCTTAATTTGCTCTTAAGCCATTGATGATCACTTCGTGGTGAGATAAGGGTTTAACTATTTTAAGTACGTTGTACCTGCCTGAGGGAAACAAGTTTATGGTTGATCTGGATCACTAAATGAGGAGGTAACCGAAACGTAGTGCCAGATTTATTTATTTATTTATTAATCCTGTCACCAATACGAGGTTGTGGGAAACTATTGAATTTCGACTTTTTTAAGGGTCCAAAATCTGTTAAAGTCACAAGTTCAATGAAAGAACAGACAAATGAGATCAAATTAAGATTAAGTGTGTTTATTTAATAGATGAATTAGAAATTGATGTTTGATGGGGAAATCTTCACATTATCGTGACCCACAATCCACTCTTAAGGAACTACATAAACTACTATCTGAATTTAGCTGTAAGACAGAATACATGTAAATAGACTGTACGCTATCTGCTGCAAGTGCATTTCAGTGAGGCTACTATCTATAATTGGTATACACAATGGTACTGGTGTACTCAGTCACATCACTATTCGTATGACTCTTGCAGATACCAGCTTTTGGAATTTATCAATCATTTGGCTTGATTAAAGGATTTCTGTCATCAAATTCAGAAGTAAGTCGTCTTTCTTAATTGAGTTTCACTTTTAAGACCACCAAAACAAAAATTTACTCACTTTAATCTGGTGCCTTTTGTGAATCAGGAATCATTTGAAGACGAAAAAACCCGTAAGAAGAGAGAAAAGATGGAGAAGAAGGCGTCCAGAACGAAGTTTGTCAAGACAAGAACTAGATAATTTGTTTGCATAGCTTGGGAAGCACATTTAAAACCTAATCTTCAAGAGCCCAAGATGTGAGCTACTGAAAGAACTGTCAACCTAGTCAATCAAGTGACTGAAAAACGTTGTGGACGTTAAATGCTATTGAATGCCCGGAAACAATGAGTTTGACTTGAACATGAAACTTCGAGGGATGTTAAAAGCACCAAAGCATGAAAATTCTTGTAATCAGATATATATTCATATCCTTGGGACACTGATGTTGGATGTTTCTTGACAATAAATAAACCTGCATTTGAGTTACATCTAGTTATACATATAGGTGATCATGGCACAGATTGAGTCATATCCGCGCCTGTAATGCTAACCATGTTAGTAAATACATTCCCGAAGTACGAAGGATTTTCCTTCATGCAAAGATTCATGCTGGGAGCCGAAGAAGCTTAATGTTATAAAGTAGATTCAACTGGACAGGCAGTTCATTCATGAGCTTGAGGCCCTATCCCTATCCAAGGTCACTGTCAAGAGATTGAATTCACGTCCTAAAGTCCAAGACAATTCATTCTGAGCGTCAATGCTTATATTGTATTCCTGGAAGTAGCCGTTGTAAGTTACTATTGACAGGATGACTCTGGAAAATTACAAAAGAAGAGACAACTTTAGCAAACATATATATATATATTTATAAAAGAAAAATAATGAACTTTTGAAACGATGAAAATTCAAAAGAGCTTTTCTCCTAGAGTTTCTTAATAAATAGTTTTCATGTTAAGGCGCAGCTAAAGAATATGTTTCCATAAAATTGCATAAATAGCTCCTGCAATGACCAACTAAGATCATATTTTTGCTAATTATTTGATAATCCATGAGTTTAAAGCTTCATCACCATGCAAGATCTCAGTACGGTAACTCAATTGAAGAAGACAAAACGAAACGAAACGATCGGTCTAAATGAGAGGTGGGGGACACAGACAGCCAAAGGAAAATACTGGCAGGTGAACTAACAGAATAAGCACTTACCTACAAGCTAGAACTTCAGATGTTGAGGTGTCAGTGACATTTTCCACCTTGCGAATTATTGCATAACTGCATTGTAAAATCCATATTTTATGGAATAAGCAAATTCTCATCCATACAATTATAAAATGAGACTCCTCATCTGATACAGACGAATGAACATCTCCAAACTATAATGTAAGCTTTCCAGGTAGTAAAAATAAGAACCACACAAATTATTTAGCCCTATCATGCTTTTTCGCTCTCCCCATATCTTTCTCTACGACTCTTTATCTCACATCTATCTTGCAGCAAAGCACTTGTGCTATGCAACAATATCCATCAATATTCAAATATTTCATTAAACGTCAATTAAATTCTCGCACTATTTTAACAGGTAGAGCTCCCAAAGTTAAACCAATTTTCAGAATTTCTTTTTTAAGTCAACTTAGCCACAAAATAATTCACCTTTTTACCCCAGCAGGAACAGCATTATGCAGTATGTGATGATCAGCAGGATCCAAAGCATCAGTTACTGCACCAGGTATTATTGATCCAAGGAAACCACTTGATCTTTTGGTTCTGCAGAAAGCACCAAACATGTATCAGATGCCTTCTGATACAGCTGCTGATATAGCGGTTGGTTTTAAGAAGATATATAAGAGGAAATTGAGGAAGCAACCAAGGGTAGATGAAGGGAAGCCCACTGGTCAAAGCAATTGTCCTAGAGCTCCAGAAAATGAGGAGCAACTCTAATATACAGCTAGCTACCAATCTTTTGGGTCTGAAACCTTGTAGGGGGTGTAGGACTGCTTTTGGGGACGTATAAGGCTTGTAATGGAATGGCAATGCCCTTAGGACAGAATTGAGAAGAGAGTTGGTGAGGGAGAGACCTGGCCTCTCGAATGCCATGGGAGTGTCACTAAGCTAGCTGTGGTTATTTCTTTTTCTGTGTAATCCTGTGTTGTAGAAGTTGTTATCGTTGTTGTGAATTTCTTTTGGGTTTAGAGGGAAATAGGGCTTTGGCTTGAATCATTGGAGCTTGTTGTATCTTTGATTCAGTTCTTGAATATTAATATCAAAGCCTCAGGATTTTCCCCATTTATTGTTCGCACTGTTACATATTTTGGCTGGTAATTTCTGGTTTACTAAGTAATTGCAGCAGGGTCACAACACCTTCCAAATCCATTTTAGAGAAAAGGTTAAAAAAAAAAACGATAGATTCTTCATGAGTATTAAAAAAAAAATTAATTGCATTTTCACCTTTGATGTGCAGCAAATCCAAGAGTGAACAGATGGACAGAACCAGAAGAACTTGAAGCTGCAAGAATATCTGGAAGGTGCTTTGATGGCCCAAACGACAGGGAAAATATTGTAGATGGATATGTCCCCCTTCGAAAGCTATATGACTGCAGAGAAAAAAGTCATCAGCTTCTACACCTGCTTGGTTCATTGTCTTTCGAATGATGGAAACTTCTAATTAAGAAATAACATTTCGTAAATGAAGATCCACAATAGATCAATAAAGCAGAATGAATATCATAACGTCCATCAAAAACAAACCTAAATACATAAGTTCTTTAAAGTTCTCTTGGCTTTGCGTCAAGAGTAGTTTAAACCTAATTAGAAGACAAAAATGAGAAGGGCGACTATTCAGCTTATTTAATCTAATGGAATATATCACATAAGAACAAACTGGCAGAGAAACACCTTTCTTAAGAGGGATCCCAATCAGTAAATGAAAATGATAGAATTTGCAACTTCATTGATGGAAAAGACAGACATACAGGAAATGCCAACTAATAGAATAAACAAGCAATCTCTTGTGAGTGTTTATTATTTTAACAGCAATGAGATTTTTCTCTCCACCTTTGTTGCATCTGACACCAAATGAACTCTGACCATGGTTCCTTGCTCAGATGCTGTGGCTATATACATTCCGTTAGAAGAAAGGACCATTGCAGCCAGCGGCGCACGATGAGCCTCAATCTGCAATACAGGATCAATAATAATGCATATGAAAGAACATACATAGGCACATTTCTTCGTACGTAATACAAACTCAAATGGAGGCAACCAAATCCTTGTGACAATACCACTATGAGATAAAATAATGAAAAGTAACCACTCAGTGATCTAAACTTCAATTTTTTGCTCCATTTATCAGTCTATCGGGCCACCAGACAAGGAGGTCCCATGCTCCAGCAGGCATTTTAAGTCATCATTTGACTGATTAAATATTAATATTTGAAATTTTAATAGAAACCACTTTTTTTAAATAGAACTAAACTGAGATAAGGAATTCAAGAAGGCAACAGAAAAATAATTACAAAAATAGAATAGAGATTTAATAGTGTAGAATTAAATACTGCAATAGAATTATAACAACAATGAGATTCGCAAAAATATATATTATAACTATTTTGTGGCTGCAAGACACACGCTCTACGATTAAGAAAACTGACCTGTATTCTAGTAATAAAGGCACTTCATATGATTGTACAACACAATATGAAAGAAATATTTATGCCATAACCTCACAGTGTAAGTGACGATCCATGACGTTATATAACAATGCAGATCCCTTGGTAGTGCTAGCAGGAAGAGCCAAGTAGCAAGCTTCTAAACAAGGGGAAAAAGCACATAGCCCTGTGAAGAAAAATGCATCAGAATAGCAGATGCTGCGAATATAAAGTAAAATTTAGCAGACCCCATATTTACAGCATATAGTCTAAAACTACTGGGTCAAGCGTGGAAGGTGGAACACCAAAGCTAAAATTGTAAAGTAGATGTGCCACTGAATAACAATAAGTCATATGGTGATCTCTCTAAAACTCATGCAGATTATTAATATGTTTAGCACCGAAAAGAGAGACAGAACCAATAGAATTTTGTGTCATTTTAGGTAAAACGTAATGCTCATGCAAAAATTATGTAATTGCCCATATTGTAAATCTCATGCCTATCACAAATTGTCCTGATTGAATGAAACATCATAATAATAGGTATGAGTTCCAAACTCACCTTTAATATTTAGCACAGTGACAATAGTGTCCAGGATCGTGAGACTATTTAAGTCATATACATATACTTTGTCCTGTAAAATGACAATAAGCCTGCATTGCATATAAGACCAGGCAGAGGGAGGTATTTAATGATCAAATAATTATGTCAACTGAACTAAGTAGATTCTGGATATTTCTTAAATTAATACTAACAATAAGGAAAATTCAGAATCTCAGATAACTTCCACGAATCAAACAATTGTTATCTAGTATGTAATTACTGGTCCAGTTGCCTAATACTGTGATTTTGAATTTTGCAAGTGAAATTGTCCATCTAGAAAAAGATCAATGAAACAATAAATCATCAAATGGGAAAACTGGCCAGCAGAAATATCTTCCTCTAATTTCCCGAATAGTGGTAACACCTGAGTCTCATAAGGCATCTTGACTCGTTCCTTTTCCGTGGATCTTTTTTATAAAGAGGAAATTCCAAAGCAAACGGCAATCAGATAAGCAAGCCCCTCAAAATATCTTGACTGAAGATAGTTGTAAAATAGATAAAACATGCAAGCCTTAACCACGTCTTAATTTCACATATTTTTTACAACCATTCATATTGATGCCCTATAATATCCCCAAGACCAGTTCTTTGACCCTAAACAAGAAAAACAGAAGTAAACCAAGTAATCGTGAACTCATAAAATAAAAATAGAATACATCTTTAACTAACATTTTTTTGTTCATGCGAACAGCAAGTATCGAGGTCAGAAAGTTCAATTCTCTAAGAGCGGTTCCTGTCTTTGTGTTGAATAAACAGAGTCGACGTGGGGACAAAGATGGCTGTATAAGTCAGAACTAAATAGTCAGAGAATAATACAAAGAGAGAGCCGTAAAAGGTCCAATGCAAGGTGAGACGAGTAAAAAATTGCTCACACCTGCTCACCAGCACCAACGATTGCAAGAAGACTTGAGCTAAATAGCATTTCAACAATACTGAAAGCTCCAAGAACTAGGGTAGAAATAAAATTTAGAAATATAATGATCAAAACCATGTGGCTCATTTCTCATGCATAGGACAACACATGATCGAACTCACCTTTTTCATAGCATAGCCTTCCTGTATTCGTGTCAAAAATTCTGAACCCATCCCTCGTGCCAATGGCAAAGCAACTGAAAACTCAAACCAGAATTAATGAAACAAAAAGAGATCACTCAAATGCTTCCGCTCCCAATAACTTCAGAAAAGTTACTTAAAAGTTAAACTTCAAAGGCTCGATGACATGAGCCCCATCTTTAAGCGTGAAAAGGGCTCCAGAACCGAATAAACTTTCAAAGAGAAACCGAATTACCAGTGAACTCAGAATTGAAGGGAATTGGTTTGTAGCGGAATTTACCTATAATCCTGATTAAAAGAGGCACAGAGGAAAGGAGAGGAAGATGATTGAGTAGCCATTAGAAATTTAGAATTTACATAGTACTTGACTTCTCAGAATTTCTGGCGGCAGATTGCCGTCGCCGTGAAAGTTTCGATTTGTCGGAAATTTGAAGCTTGATAAACCAAAAACAGAATAAAGCAAGCCCCCAGTGCGGCCTCCGAAGGAATCTGAAATCCGCCAACGTGTCATTATATTTTGTTTATTTTATATTATTTTTGCCATCTTTTTGTATTTTATGTTATTAAACTTTATATATATATATATATATATATATATAGATATAAAGATATGTGCATGGATCTACGAACGCGTATCACCTGAACAAAGTAATCAGATACGGATGGGGTTAATTTTTACGTGAATATGATGTCGACATATTTTAAAAAATGCTGGTAAAAAGACATGTTTTGAAAAGCAGAATAAAAGATATGGATTTTAAACAATTTTATTAATTATTTTTCAAGGCTAAATATTCATACTTCATCTTCAGATATGTTCATGTGATGGCCTTGGATAATATTCCATGTCTCCATCCCTTTCATATTATAAAATATAAAATATTTTTTTGTAATAATAATACCCTTCAATTAATATAATCCTAACCCAAACTCACAGTTAATTATTATACCATTATTTTTGGTAATTTTGGAATAGATTCGTTAATGAAACCCTTTTTTTAAAACATCTTATTTTAAATCATCTAAATACTCCAAAAACTGTGTTATAATTTGAAACAGAGAAAATAACAATTTAGAGAGCTATAATATTGAAACAAATATAACATTTTTCAATTACACACTGCTATTGTTGTTGCAATGGTGATCTGGTAACTGATTAAAGTGGTTGGTTAAAATCATATTTTAGTCCAAGAAATAACATCAATCCCTTGGCATTTGCTCTTTGTAATTGTAATTTGCGAATTTAATCGGTATTTACGGCTGCCTTTTATGTTAAATTTTTCAGTCTAACCAACAAAAGGGGCCAGTTTAATGCATTGCGCTTCTCTAAAAGAAAAAAATTGAAGTGCAAATTTGGAGTTTAACCCAAGAAAATATTTACAAAGAGGGCTGCATGCAAATTCCTTACGGCTTGACAAAGAAATTATTGGATCACTTTAGGGCACTTTTATCTGGCAAATTTGCTGGCTTTAGGCTGCGAGATGAGTCAGGAATCCCTGTTAATCTGCAGCCTTCACTCTTATCTCGTTAATTTGCCTTTTGTAAAACAGGGTCCATGGAGGTTCCATTATTAGCTTTTGACTGCAAGTTAAAACCAGTTCAGATGGTCATCAAAAGGGCCTCTTGTCTTTTACCCTATTTGATAAAGCTTAATTTTTATATATTTTATTTTATATTAATATAGGAATTAAATGATGTGTCGGACTTAAATGGATTTCTTATGTATTATTGGATTAATTGATTAATTTTATGATTTTTTTAATAAAAATTGGGATTTTGGATTGAAAATATAAATATTTTATAATTCTTTTTTTTTCTTGAAAGTAATAATTCTATTTTTTTGAAACAATTCTCATACTTATATAAAGACTGATTTTGGAAAGTTTTGCAATTCGTTGTCTTATTTTTATACATATCTGATATTTAATTTTGATATAGATTATATTATATTTAAATATAATTTATATTAATATATGTACTTAAATTTTTATAGGTCAAGAAAGAGCAAAAGATGAAATCCAATTGTACAAAATTATTTCTTGAAATTCAAGCACAATCCAAAAGAAGGGATGACCTCCCTCTTCACTTACCAATCCAAAGGAAGAGCAAATTCTTATATCTAAAAGCTCCTTTCTTACTTTTATAAAAAAAAAAAAAAGCATTCTCTCATAAAAAGGGATGACCTCCCTCTTCACTCATTAATCTTCATCCATTCATTAACTTATCAATCATCCTCCGTTATTCCCTCAATTTCAGGCCAGCCATAAGAGCCGGAGCTTGCTTGGGAGATAAAAGGAGGAGCATGAAGGAACTTAGAGTATTGGGCTAGCATTTGAAGACCACAAGAGAGCAATTCCATTTGTCTTTCTAATTCAATACCTTGATATTATTTAGTTTTAAATAATTGAGTTGTATTGTTTTGAGACAATTTAGTTCTAAATTATCACTATTTCTATTCTTGAATTGGATTAATATTTGAATTATATTTGTACTGAGATACTTGTTGGAATTTATGTTATGAACCTTCATATTGTTAATTGAATTTATAATTGAGTTTTCATTATAGATTTAATTATCAATATGGTTTGAGTTGCAAATTTAGGTTATTCTACATGTTGATTGTTTAATCAGATTAGTAATTTATCTAGTTGTTTAATTGGATAATTCTAAACATAATTTTAAATTGATTTGAATTATTTGTCATTGATTTTAATGAGTTTAATTAACCACCATTTTACCATTATGAGTTTTCTAATGGTTTAAGGGTCTTTAAAATTAAGAGTTCCCCTTATTTTAAATAGGTAATTAAACTTATTAATTCTGCTCTCTTGTCATTTCTCTTTGGTCTAATTAATTGATTTAAGCTATGAAAGTTAAGTCCTTGTGAATCTTAAGTTGTTTCCTCTACTATACCTAAAGAGAAACCTCTCGCTTTTATTTGTTAATTTTCTTTGCTCTCTAGTTAATTTTCTTAACTTATTATTTTGATTTTCTAGTTGATTTTCTTAACCTATTATTTTGATTCTCATTCAAAAAAATCCCTCCAAAAATTACATTTGCATTCATTTAGTTTAATTTAATTTTTATATAGATTTTAGGGCATTTACATATTACACTTAAATTTAGTATTTGCATTTTAGTTTAGATTCATTTACATTACATTTTCCACCACGTGAACTCATACTAAAAGAAAACCCCTAAATTGCTCCTTTAAGAAATGACCTAGGTTGTCACTATATTACATTTGTAGTTGGTCCTACTTTAGTTAAGTACTTTAACAATATAGGCATCATCAACTCTAGTAGAAAGTTTGATCTTTAATTTTAAACAGCAAATTATCCGTCATTTACCCTCAAGCCTCCACAGTCTACACTGTTAACAAAAGTTAATATCTTTCTTCCACCATTAAGATTCAAGAAGGAAGGAAATACGTGACTTCGGCGTTTACATTTTGGATCCACATGGCAGTGTACTAAAACAACAGGACAAGACAATTTTAAGGTAAAAAGAAAATGTAAGAAATCACCATACAAAGTAAACTGAAAAGCAGTTCACTGAGAAAAAGCAATGCGCGTGACCTGCAAAAGCATCAGATAGAAAATGACCTCTTTCACGGCAAAAGGTTCAGACTGCCACCACCTTCTTCAATTCACTCTTTGCTTTCAACATCAACTACAACAACAACATCCCACAAGACAGACACAGCAGAAACCATTGTTTTCTTAGATCAAACCAGTCAATACTATACCCTCAAACTGAAAGAGAAACCCTCTGATGATGATGATGATGTTCTTGAGAGAAAAGAATCTCATGATGTTCTTCTGTCCTGTCCCACCCTAACGCTGCACACCCTCCTGCTTTATGGAGATGTACTATTACTACTACCTATTTACTATACATCCAGTAAACACACTTGAAAAGAGAAGTTTCATGGGTCCAACACTTGTCAGACACTAAGATATGACAAGACTCTTCAATTACTCATGGACACTTAAAATTTTCGTTGTCCCAATATCATTTGACACTCCCAACGCCATACAATTGTATGATAAATATGTACATCATGATGTCCTACTAGAAAAAGAAGATGATATACCCTTGCTTTAAAGAATTTTGATCATGGCCCAAAAAAAAAAATTCACCCTCACTTTTTCTTGTTCTTTTCCTGTTTTCTCGTCCTTAAATTCTCTACATCATCTGTTTACCTAGGACCAGAGAGTTCCATGGCATAAGAATCCAAAGAGTGTTCATCATCATCATCACCATCCAGTCCCATGCCAACCATGTTGGGACGATCATTATCATCATCATCATGATTTGAAGCAAGGGTGGTGCTTGGTCGAGAAGATGAACTATTGTTACTGTGGCTATGAAAGGTGTTCATGTTGAGATTATTATGATTCTGTGAAGCTGCCCACTTGTCTGCAAGGCCATCGCCTTCAAGCATTCTGACCACTTCTGACATTTTGGGGCGGTGAATTGGTAGATTCTGAGTGCAAAGTAAAGCTACTTGCAACATCTCCCCCACCTCTATCCTATCATAGTTTCTTCCTAACTCTTTGTCCACCAACAATTCCACCTTCTTGTCTTGCTGTATTTTCTTCACCTGTCTCAACAAAATAAACAATGTTTGATTTCTGCCCTCTAACAAGAAGATGATATAACAATGAGCTCATCACATGTTTGCTCGTTCTTGATAGAAGAATTCAAGTTCATGATTCACGGGAAAAATTACAAGTTAAAACTATCTAGGAAAAATAGATAGACAAACTCATTTATAAAAAGATACACAAAGATGTTAGGCACAATTTTTGAAACAGTCAAACACTATGAGGTTATGCCATTTTGCTCAGAACTTGTTAAAAGAAAATGCAAAAAGGATACAGACGGCACTAGAAAAAAGGCATGCTCATTGAAAAGTCAAATTAGGCTCACTGGGAGCACCTAAACAACATTTGACCAAAGTAAGGCATAATAGAGAACTTACCCACTCTAGCATTGCACCTTTCTGATTCACCGTTTTTCCAAACTCAAGAGCCGTCATTCCAGTTATGAGCTCCAACAAGAGAATGCCAAATCCAAATACATCAGTTTTTTCAGATGATTGGCCAGTGGAGAGGTACTCTGGCGCAATGTGCCCGACAGTGCCACGGACAGCAGTAGTGACATGAGAGTCAGCGTGATCAAGGAGCTTAGCAAGGCCAAAATCACCAACAATGGCTTCATAGTACTCATCCAGAAGCACATTAGCAGCCTTAACATCTCTATGTATTATCTTTGGATCACACTGCTCATGTAGATACAGAAGACCTCTGGCAGCTCCAATAGCTATCTTCTTCCTCGTGTTCCAATCTAGAGCGGGTTTGCCTATATCAATCATAAATGAATGCTTACAGGATCTCAGTAAACAAGTTGAGTGTTTGGATTCTACAGCCAAATTATGAATAAGCATAGCAAGCACACTTTTTAGCAGAAATCACATCTCAAATACTGTTGTATCTATACATGACTGGATTAGTATATCCAAGAATTTTTCCTCTGACATCAGAAGACGCATTGGTTTCTAACTATTGCTTGCTTCCACTAAGAGGAGAATACACCAAATCTATAACATACGCCTGAAATTGTGATACCTCAGGTTATCAGACCGCTTCTAAATGTTTAATGTTACGAAGTAAGCCTGGCGAGTTAAAAGTGAATGGATCCAAAAGTAATCTTCAAATAAGCATGTAAAAGAAGTACTCCAGACTTTATCCCATGTCTCAAGATGGAAATCAGAAGCAGTATCTGGGCCCCTCAATCATGAAAGATGGAATGGCTAAAACAGGACAAGCGCACATCACAGGATTTTAGAATGAAAGTTAGAACTAACACCAAGATGATTCTTTCATTGAAAAAGACCTCACAGCAAAAGCGCATGTCACAAAATCAGAACAAGGTAAGAGAAGTACCAACCTTTTAGTCTGGATGCCACACTTCCATTAGACATGTAAGGATAAACCAGAAGCTTCTCATTAGGAGTAGCGCAGTATCCTATTAAGCGAAGTAAATTACGGTGAACCGCCAAACTGATCATCTCCAATTCAGTTCGAAACTGAGATTCCCCAGCACTTCCAGTGACGTCCTTCAACCTCTTCACAGCAACCAGAGTCCCATCTCCAAGCTTACCCCTATACACATTGCCAAAACCCCCAGCACCAAGTATGTTCTTGGAGCTGAAATTATCTGTTGCATGTTGGAGCTGTCTGAAAGTGAAAATATTGAGATTCCCCAAGCGAACAAGTCCATCTTCCTGATAATCTGCCACAAAACCAGAAAAGAAAAAAAAAAAATTCAATTGAGAGCCATTTATCATGTGAGTAAAGACTTTCTGTTTAAATATGACCTACCACTGATATACAAAAGTGCTCGGTGCTGTCTTTTCTTTCTATACAAGAAAAGCCCTAAAGTCAGCAGTGTGAGACAAGCAAAGCTAAGGCCAACTCCAAGTGCAATCGCTATTGTCGTGGACTTGTGCTTTCCTGCGAATTTGACTCCAATTATAAGTTGCAAAACGAAAAGGGGAATCTTTTCATTGGTCCTAGATGGTAGAACTTTCGTTTAATCCTCCACAGATAATTTCTTTCAGTTGAATTATTCATTATTCGATCGTTAAATAAAATACTAACAATAATATTAAAGCCTATTAATTGGCCAAGTTTGGCATAAAACATCAAGGGACTAATCGAAAACGATCAACAGAGGAACCAATTTAGAGTTTAGCGGTTTGTCCAAACACCAAAGTAGAGTCTAAAGACCACGGAAGGTGGCATTATAAGGAAGCTACCTTGCGAGGATGGAAGAGAGAATGAAACAGGCAAGAGAGTTGTTGATCCAGAGCAACCTTCAGTAGAGCTGCTTCCACAAATTAATGGGTTTCCCACAACACTACAGAAGAAACCGTGAATCAATACAAAAGATCATATTCAACAGAAAGCATATGGTTAAACACGCACACTGAAAGAAGAGGCCATACTTGAGAGATCGAGATGGAAACTTCGGCACAGGTCCACTGAGATTGTTATAAGACAAGTCTCTGAATGATTGGAGTCACCATATCAGCATAAGTAAGAGCTCAACAAGCATCTGGTTTTTTTCGTTTTTCAAGACACTTAGACTTGCGAAAGCAAGCAGAAACTTTTAGGAGCTGAGAAAACTCATACTCACAAGAAAGCAAGTTGAGGGATTTTGGCTAGTGACACAGGAAAGGGCCCAGATAAGCTATTGTTGTTCAGCCTCCTACTCTCAGGATGGAAAACGAACATCACGTCAAAAATCTATACAAGTGAAGTAACAAAAAACTAGAATGATAAACAATATTAGAAATGATCTCATAAGTCAACAACCAAACCGGAAATAGAGGTCAATCGTTGGATACTCGAGTGTCTTCTGAATCTCACAGAGACAATTTCAAAACAATTTTCCCGCAATTTCTTGGCAAAGTAGGTGGGAAAAAAGAAAGAACATGAAAGTTTACTCACAAGTACTTAAGACCATCCAAGTGACTCAAGGAACCGGGAATCACACCAGAGAATCGATTATTCGAAAGATCTAAAGTCTGTAGCTTAGGAAGGGTACCCAGCTCCGGTGGGATTTGGCCAGATATGTTGTTGTTCTGCAGTAGCCTATATTAATCAATCAACAAATCGAGATTAGAAGTTTCAATGACAAAGCAAACATATTAACAAAATATTTTCAAAGTTTAAACAATCCGTTTGCAATTAGAATTATGGTCAACTTTCTCAGAGTTTGATAGCGACCAGTCTTGGTTGCATAAACTATTCACGGGCATGGAAAAAGAGACTAAACTACAAAAAAACAAAGATCAGAGGTCAAATAAGTTTCAGAATGACGTGATGACAACTGTCTCAAATTCAAAGCCAAAACGCTACCCCCAAAAACCTCAGAAAAAGAAAGAAAAGCGGGAGAAAAAGAAAACTGTAACAGAAGCTAGAAAAAATGGCAAGGTTCCCTCACACTTGTCGAAGATTTGTCAGATTTCCTATGGCAGCAGATAGAGTTCCAGAAAGAGATTGGCTTGGAGCTCCCCTGCAAAACCCAGAAGAGAAACAATGAACTCGGTAAGCGTCTTAGTATTTGAAAAGGCAAAAACACAGTAAAGAAGAACTCACAAGCCTATAACAAGAGAATCAGAAGAGCACGTGATCATAGCCCAACTACAAGGGTCTACAGAGTTTTCATCCCAGTTGTTTAATACCCCATGAGGATCATTCAGAGATGCTCTTATGCTTATCAAAGCCTCCACTGCAGCATAAATATGCACACAATAAGAAAAACTCCGAAAATTAACCTTAGTTGTTTAGGAAAGACCCCTTAAGGTAAGGCGTCTAACTCTACCTTCATGGTTACGAGGCTCGTACGAGAAACAGAGTCCAGAACAAGCGAGAAAGAAGAGAAGATAAACCCAAGGAAGAGCCATGATTATGGAACAATGGTGGCAATGATCGTATTTCACAAAGGAACATGAGATATGCTAAAAGCAATCCTCATAATGCAAAAACAAAGTTACAGAGCCCAAGTTTTCTCCCTTTTTCAAAAAAAAAAAAAAAAATATTTATGTCCCCTCCTTGGGGGGTCCTGGCCTGTGTCTTTCCTCTCCCCTTTTCTTTCCGTCGCTCCCCCCCATAGCTTTACAACAAATTCCACAAAAGAAATGTATTAAAAAAGAAAAAAGAAAACTTGGGAGGGAAAAAAAGGCAAAGGGAAATCAGATGGGTATGATACGAATTGTCAGAAGTTAGTGGGTGTGTGTGTTATGCCCAGAAATTGAGAGAGAAAATGGTAGTTACAGTGGTCGTACTACCAGGACTTGCTCTCTGGTTCAACAAATAAGTGAAATAACACAAACCTCTCCCTCCCTCTTGCTCTCTCTCCTTTTTGTCAGCTTATACCACCCACAGAGAAAAATAAAAACTTTCTTTAAGGAACATTCAAGAATTGAATCGCATTGACTTGTCATATTGGATTGTATTGTAGTGAAGCTTTTTTTCTTTTCATATTTTCATTCTGCAGATCGTTTTGAGACTGTAGCATCAGATTTGATCTTGAAGCCCCACGCTGCCAACTGTTCCATCTGAAAGCACAATAGCAGCAGAGGTGCCTGTAATGGTAGAGAAAATTCACCGTTCTCATCATTATCTTCCTTCCTCGAGGAAGGCCACTTAGGTTCGTCTCTGTTATACACACTCTGCCTTGTATTATGCTAGTATTAAGTTATTAACATACAGTATTCCACTCTTTCCCCAAGAAAAAGAAATCGTACATTGCAAAACAATTTCTTCAGTTTTATTATTTTATCGTGACCTCTTTTATTTTGTATTCTGAGCTTTCTGACAACACCATGGCCCAAATGATTCTGGCTGGTTAGAAATAAAATCAGGCATGACAGGCTTACGCCTAAAATCTCACTGTTTTTGAAAACATACAGATTTCAGAATTCATAAGCTAAACAGTGAAGGATGAGTACAAGAGAGAAGCAGCATCAGACCGTAAAATCTGATAACGTGAATGGGGAATGAAACGAAAGAATTAAAGAGAGAAGAAATTTGACTACTTTGTCGGAAAAAAGAGCAATAAAGCAAAAATATAGTTAGAGATGTGACCAGTTGGGCACACAAGTAGAATGTAATTTCAATAATTTCAACAATAACAATATTAATAATGGAGGCATTGCCAGCCAACTAAGGTTACTTTGTTGCCTCCGGGTACAAACAACGTGACTAATCTGCTTTAACTAAATTATTTTGTCACCAAATTTTCCTTTTTCTTGTCCTCGCCTTTTATACATACTGAATCAGATTAAATTCCGCCTCTTCAATTTGGTTATTTTGGTTCCTTCTTTTAGATTATTTTTTTAATATTATTATTAATATTTACAGTTTAATCGAATTTTGATTTTATTTCTTGTAGTTCAAATCATGATTTCTAGTCCTATAATTGCATAAAAACTTAATCTGAGTTTAACAATGCTGACTTTTTGTTAAATTAAAATCAAAATTCATTAAAAAAAAAAAAGAAGGATCAAAACCAAAACTAATTAAAAATACTTTGGTTTCAGTCCTTATAAACTAAATAGACCAAACCTAATCAAAATTGTCGCTTTTTCTAAAAAAGAAATAAAATTCATAAGATGTAATATACAACACTAAATAAATTATTTAAAATAAAATAAGACAATTTTTTAAGGAAGTATGAATCATGCAACTACTTTCACGTATCCGGTCCTAATTATAAGAGTTAGTTGACTAATTTAAGGATATTAAGAAAATAAGTTAAGTTAGTTATTTGTAATAAATATGTATTGTTTTTCCTAAAATATCCTTGTTAATCAAGTGTGTTGGCTAGAACTACCATTATTAGAATGATTACCTTAGAAAAAAGACATAAATATTAGAAATAAAGTGGATCGAGGTCTTATATTTAGAATCAAAATAAAAGTCAAATGAGGTCTTATATTAAGGATCGGAGATAGTATCTTGTTTATAGTCTATAAACAAGATTTTATAATTAAAATTAGAGGTAATATTAAATTAATTTGAATAACTGAGAGGAGAAGCATGAAATCTTCATTGGAGAACGTTTTATTCCTTGAATCTTCCCCATTCGGTTCCACGTCCCTGCGTTTTAAAAACATAAACCCAATTGGGAACACCAAAAACTCCCTTGCTCGTGCTTCCCTTCCGACAGCTTTTTTCTTTTTCTTTTTTCTTTTTTCTTTTTCCCCTAACTTTACTACACTCTCATGACACAATTTTAGATCCGTATATGCTATAATGTATTTCCATTTCGGTCCTGCATGCTTCTTTACTCTTTGTTTCAAAAAAAAAAAAAGAACAGCGGCAGTGTATTTAATGAGTCATAATGAAGAAATTGAATTCAAAGTTTCAAACTACGCGGATCGAATTTCATATGAATTAAATGCATAAATAAACAATATAAATGAGACTTTTGTTTCGTGAAACACACGGGTGGTTCTTAAGATTAATAACATTATTAACTTTAGTTTTGACCCTTATAATTTTAGTCCTTGTAGATTCATAATTTTTTAGCCTGAATTTAAATAATAGTTTCTATATTTGTAATGAAATTTGGTTTTGATTCATATACTTAAACTCAAATAAAGTCATTTTGAAATTATAGAGATCATTACCAATGATTTGAAACAGTGGGAATTAAAATTAAGATTTGATCAAACGGTAAGAACCAATAATGATACCAACCCTTCTCTTTTAATAAGCAAAAATATGTATTTGTTCTTTTAATTTTATACTACTTCAAGTTCTAATTATAAGATCTCGTTTATAATCTATAAATAAAATCTTATAATTAGAATCAGAGATAATATAACTGTATAAGGTTGCAGATTGTTCCATTAGCTTTAAAAACCATATTCTTAATCATTCAACTTTAGAATCGTTAGATTTAAATGATAATTTTTTTATAATAATTATGGTTGTTTTAAAATTTAAATTTTGTTCAAGCATTAATCTTCTTATTATTTTTCTCGTAATTTTGAAAAGTTATCAATCCGCCCTAAAACACCTTGACCTCCAAGAGGGGGGCAACACCAATGAGACAGTCATTTGTGATGTCAAATTAAAAATAAAAATTGACGAAATTATCGTAGGAAAAAGTCAACTGGGATGAAGAAATTTTGATAAACTTCATTTGTAAAAGGATGGCTGGCATCCTATAGTTGACCGAAGCAGAAGAGACAAAATGAATCTTAAGCTCCACTCTGTCAACGTATAGTCTGCATCATAATCACCCAAAATTATTACTTAGGGAGAGTTATAATGAGATCCTAAAGAAAAAAATAATTATTAAAATGTCTACCTAAACAATTTATAATAAGGAGTTTCAAAATAGAAAATAACAACTTTTGATATTTGTTTTGTAGTTATTCTCTTTTATTGGGATCTCATTGTAATTCTCCCTATTAGGCTATTACTTATCCTTAATATAATATAAAAAGTTAGTTTGACATTTAATTTAGTTTTAAATATAAGACTATCAATCTACTTTGTTCCTCGTATTTATCTACTTTTTTAAAATAATATTTGTAGTAGTTACATATATTAAAAGTTTTATTAAATGATAATTTTAACTAATACACATTATTAGTAAGGATATTTCAGAAAAGATAACACCTATTTATTATAATTAACTAGCTTAAATTTTTTTAATTTATTCAAATTAGTCAACTAACTATTGTGTCAAGGATCAGAGCAAATAAAATGACAAAGGAATTTGGTATTATCAGGTTTATGCTAAGCACAGGCTTAGACTTGGATTTCACTTTTCCCTGTATAATTAAAAATTATGCACTCATATTGCTTGAACCAATCACATGGCGCACTTGGATGACTCCTACCAGGATCAGCCATCTTCCTTGTTAGTGTTTTGTTATAAGATTTATAATTTTTTAGGTTAATAATGCGGGCACTACTTATATTAAAAGGATTTAAATCCTAATCACTATTAGTAATGCCTCACCTTATTGCTACCATACAAAATAACTATAAGTGGCGTTTTCTTTGAATTTTTTAGAGGTTTATCAAGAACGGGTACAAAAATATTTTTATATTAATAGTTCTCGATTTTTAAGGCACAGTTAAAAAATAAATTAAAAAAGTTTCAAGTATCCCCGACAAGGCTGGCTCGTATTGACACTTGACAGCTATAATAAAACTATACGAGATTGAAGAAATTATATACACTAATAATAATTGACTGGAAGAAAAATTTATATAAATAACCAAAATATAAATTTATTTGGTAGGGAAGACCAAAAAAAAAAATCTTGAAAATGCACGCAGAATCTTGAAAGGCACTTACAAATTTTTGAAATCGGTTTGCAAATTCACTCCTCTAATCCTTTCAGTCAAATGAGTTTGTGTTTCTATCCAAAACGCTCCTTTGATAGTTTGATCCAATCCAATCTATGAGGGAGGGAATGAAATTTTTTTAATCTTATTTATAACTCATATTATTAATTACTTAGCATGAATATTATTTTATTCTCATTTATTATCATGTAAATTATTATTTTACAAAAAAAATGTATACATTAAATAAATATAAAGTTAAAAATGTTACTAAATTTTAAGACAGAAGTAATAATAAATGGTAATAATTTAATATTAATAACTCAGTTGTGACGGGCAAAATCTGGTAAAGCAGCAATAAAGTTTGGTCCAAGATCACATGATGATAATATCAGCATCACGTCTCAAACCAGTCTTCTTTTTAAATGAAATGATTCATAATTTTAGTCGACCAATTTACTCATAGGTAGAACTGCCAAAAAGCATCATGGAAAGATCTTCAAATCATGATATCCCACTGACCATCGACAAAAGAAAGAAGGGAGTAATATGGTTGGACTTGGATGTGATTTATCACCTTTTATGATTCCAATTGGCTCAAATTAGAATCTTGATTTATATATCCCCTCCTGTGTTAATATAATAGCTATATAACTTATTTATATACAAATTACCATTTGGAAGGTCAGTTATGAATTTAAAAGACAAAACACATTAAAATGTTATCATCTCCTATTCTAAATATAAGAATTAGTAACTAATTTGTAAAGATAAACAAAATTAACTGAGTTAATTGTTTATAAAAATATGTCTTGATTTTCCTAGAGTATTTCTATAATTACTTGCATTGAAAACTACTTTTTGATAAATACTTCTTAATATGTGTAAAGAGAACTTAAGAAAAAAATTAAAAATCTAAGCGACAAAGTATATTAGGTTTTATATTTGAACTTGCATTTAAACTATTATATTTTAAACTTTTTAATTAGCTCGTATATCTAATACCGAAGAATATGCTTAGAATATACTTCATGTGTATCTGTGTGTGAGAGGCCCCAGGTCAGTTATTAACCACCATATTATCTCTAGCTTCAATCATCAGAGCATAAGAGAACTCACATAATTGTTTTCACATGTACCATCAATCTCTCCTCCAAGTGGTGCTTCTCTCTCTCTCTCACTCTTATCCTTGTTAATGCCTCTCTTTGTTCTTCAGATATAATTATGCACGACCACCTCAAATCAACCACCATTACTTAAAAAAAAAAAAAAAAAACACTGTCGATCACTCTATCTTCACGACTTTAATTTGTTTGTCCCCACAGTACAATGTCTTAATTCCTTTCTCATCTTTCAAACATTTTCCCCTTAACTTATATCCAGCAAAAAACATTTTTTTTAAAATAAATCACTACAGTGTATGAAAAATAAGGTATTATTCACAACTCATGAGTAGTGAATTTATTTTGAATTTTATTTTATAAACATTGATGTATTAACATACTACCTCCGGTCCTAATTATAAGAGCTAGTTGACTAATTTGAAGAGATTAAGAAAAGAAATTGAGTTAGTTATTTATAATAAATATGTGTTATTTTTCCTAAAATATCCTTACTAATCAAGTGTATTGGCTAAAACTATTATTGTTAGAAGGACTACTTTAGAAAAATCATATAAATATAAGAGACAAAGTGAACTGAAATCTTATATTTATGATCAAAATAAAAATCAAATAAAATATTATATTAAAAACCAAAGGTAGTATTAACTAGATCATGAGCTTATGTTCCTGCATGGAATCTAAACATTGGCTCGCTCCTTAAATGGTGCTTGGGATTTCCCACAGACTTTATCTTACAAGATATCTAGACATACACACTAAAAGATGTTTTGATAGAAACCAAATTATAGTTTCAAAAGTGTTTTTACGGTTTACGAAATAAATATATGGACGAGTTTGTCTCGTTTTATGAAAAAATGCTTCTGAGAAGCACTTTTGAGGTTGTCAAACACTCTCTAAATATCATAAAATTATGATGTACTGTAACATTTTTTTTAAAAAAAAAGACTAAATATGACGTGGTATTTTTCTTTTTCCTTTTCTTCTTGTTATCCTCACGTACCCCTTATACACTTTATAAATGGTTCGAATTTACAATTTCATACTGTTAATAAAGATATATGGTATCATATGTTATAAGGCTCTGACTCCCTTTTTTTTTTGGGACTGAAAGCCCTCACTCCTATAATTACCAATAAATAAATAGACAAATATCAGTGCACTAATAAAAGTTGGTTTAGTTGGTAATAAGTCGACTTATAACTCACAAAGTTATGAATTTGAATGTTTTCACATCTAACTCACCTAAATTTTTGTTTATAAAAAAAATATCGATGGCCAAAAAAAGAAGAAGAAGAAGATGACAGATAACATCTGTGATACGGACTGCGTTTGCTGGATCTCAAACACAGGGCCTTCTCACTAATATTGTTGGGCTGTTTCGGGGTAAAGCTGCTTAACCTTGGACAGTGGAAATATCTATGGGCCGTGGATTTAAGTTAATATCAATTGTTTCAATTCACAATTATTATATATAAACACAAAATCTGCTGCCGATATAAAACTTTATTAGTAGCTAATTTATAAGTACCTCTGTAAGTACTTTTTAAATTTAAAATATGCCCTAGTCTTGGTCTGTACAGAGTACTACCTCCGGTCTTAATTATAAGATCTTGTTTGTAAACTACAAATAAAGTCTTATAATTAGGACAGGAGGTAGTATAAGATAAAAGAACTATCAAACGCGCAGCACAATAAATGAAAATGCTGTGATACATATATGAATATCATAGATTTAGAGTGAGAAAGAGAGTGAGAAGTCATGTTAAATTGCTAACAGTAAAAACTTATCCTGATTGTGCGGTAAATGCAGATGGTTCTGGTTATGTCTTCAAATTAAAATCCCAACATGATTTAGGTTTTTATATATTCATTCATGCGAAATTGCCATCTTACGTCGTCATGTGAAGCGAAGCTTCCTTCGCATGATAATCCTCAGGCGCACCCTGTCTTGACATTAACTTCACGAAGCTTCCCACTCCATTTTAAAACATAAATCCTCTCAGTGGATTTCTAGTTCAATATCAGGCTCGTATAATTTTCGACGAGATTATTATTGTCTCCGAATGAATATTGGATATATGAAAAAATGAGTAAATAAAATTCTAAATTTTTTTATAAGAGGCAATCATCTAACCTTGGGGCGCTTTGGTGCAATATTTAGATTGAATGAGTAGCACCCAGCCGCTCAACATGATTCTTGCTATGTTAAAATATACATTTACTTTTTTTTTTTTAATTTTATACAAGATTTTAATTTAGTCATTTTTGCTCCTTTAACAGTAAAACTTCAGTCTCAAAGTTGTTTTGAAAATCAAATTTAACATGTGAACAATATTTAAAATTTTAATATAATATTTTTTACTTTTAAAAGTATACTTTTTTTATAAGTTTTACATTTTAATATTAATATTGATACTGATATTTATATTCATATTAATGACTTTAATTACTACGAAATAATTAAATTCCACTTGTTTTCGGAGACCGTACGAGGGTTGTCACTTCTTACATATTTTCTGAGGAGAGGGCCTGTCGGTGAGCGGTTGCGGCCCAATTTGTAAAGCCTTAAATTTGCATTGAGATGGGTTTGAGTTTTCGAAGTCAGCGTCGGGCAACTGAAATTTTTTAAGCTTCATCAGATCTTTTTCTCCACCGGAGATGGGAAGCCACGACGATGGTTCGCTCTCTTCTTTCTGTTTGGTTGCCTAGAAAAATTTATGCCCCTTTTCTTTTCTTTTCTTCCAGCATTCTTACTCAGATTTGCAATCCCCTTAAAACTGATTCAATTTTTCTGTTGTGTTTGCATCAGCACAAGCATCATTTCTACTGGACAAATCTGCCAAGGTGTTCGTTGCCGGTCACCGGGGTCTGGTCGGCTCAGCCATCGTCCGCAAGCTAACCCAACTTGGCTTCACTAATCTCGTTCTCCGCTCCCATGGCGAGCTTGATCTTACTCGCCAGTCCGACGTTGAAGCTTTCTTTGCCTCCGAAAAGCCTCAATTTGTTATTGTTGCTGCGGCTAAAGTTGGTGGCATTCATGCCAATAACACTTACCCTGCTGATTTTATTTCCATCAATCTTCAAATCCAGACGAATGTGATTGATTCTTCTCATCGGAATGGCGTGAAGAAGCTATTGTTTCTGGGATCCTCTTGCATTTACCCCAAATTCGCGCCACAGCCGATCCCAGAAAGCGCTTTGCTTACTGGCCCCTTAGAGCCCACAAATGAATGGTACGCGATCGCGAAAATCGCTGGTATCAAAATGTGCCAGGCTTACAGAATTCAGTATAATTGGGATGCGATTTCGGGTATGCCGACGAACTTGTATGGTCCTTATGACAATTTCCATCCAGAGAATTCGCATGTTTTACCTGCTTTGATGCGAAGGTTTCATGAAGCTAAGGTGAAAGGTGCCAAGGAGGTGGTTGTATGGGGAACAGGAAGTCCGTTGAGAGAATTTTTGCACGTTGATGATCTGGCCGATGCTGTTGTATTTTTGATGGAGAAGTATAGTGGATTGGAGCATGTTAATGTAGGAAGTGGGAAGGAGGTGACTATTAAGGAGTTAGCTGAGTTGATGAAGGATGTGGTAGGATTTGAGGGTGATCTTGTTTGGGATACTTCAAAGCCTGATGGGACTCCTAGGAAGCTGATGGATAGCTCGAAACTTGCAGGACTGGGTTGGACCCCAAAAATTTCGCTCAAGGACGGGCTTGTTGATACCTACAAATGGTACTTGGAGAATGTCAACCTATAATGTAGTTATTAAGCGGGATGTGCCATACAAAATTTATAGGTACTTGTGTTTTCATCATGGAGTTATTTTAGTTCTATTCATATTGGGCCAATATGATTAATGATTCTGTATCATTTTATGAGGAATCAGTATCTTAATGCTAGCTTTTTGTATCTTGTCATATTTTGACGATCAACTGAGCTATCGCTTAAAGCTCTGAATTGAATCTTATTATTTCGTGTTTTGTTAGCAATCACTTGCTCTGTTTTAAGCTTGACTTTCCGGTTAGAAGAAGCATGGTTCTCCCGTCGATCCAGTTTTCTTGTCAAGTCGATTATTTTATTTTCATCTATGATGTGTGTTGTTGAAAATATATCTTACCCTCATTACTAGTGCATGTTGATATTTGTCACTGATAATTGGTTCTCCCGTCCTCTTATTGGAGATGTGAATAGTCATCTATGCAAAGTTAATATTCAGGCATATTTTCTTTTTTTTGGAGCGAAAAGGTACTTTTTATTCAGAAACAGAAAGCGTACAAATAGTTACAAACGGGAGAAAGGAAAAACTACCAAGAGACAAGCTATTAACCTAAGCGTAACCGCTCATGAAATTCTTTTGCGCGAATGGTGTGATAGCTTAAGGCAATTGCCTCATTTACAAGTTTAACCGCATTAAAATTCTCATGGCAAAATAACTGCCTATTTCTTGCTTCCCATTACTTAGCACACAGAATTCCGACGAGGATGCACCAGTTCTTGTCTCGTTTCTCTGGGTTGATGTTATCCTCAATCCATTCTCTGAGTGTCTGCTGGTAGAATTCTGAAAAGGCATATTTTCTTTTATTGAGTCTGTGGGAACAAGTTCAACAGTCTATTATTATACTTTCAAATTTGTTTCTTGAAGTTGTAGTGCACAACGCACACTTTTAAACATAGGTCGGCTCCTACTTACTCTCGTTCTCTCTTCTTGTAAGCTTGTCCTGGCCCTTGGTAGGGATTTGTTTAATTATACAGTATAAATGGATGAATATTTGTTAATGGCTTAGTTTGGGTTATTTTAGGGTAATGTTGGTTTCTCCCTCTCATTTTCTGAGAGATCTGGATACAATCATTTTATTAGCATGATCAAGACTTCACTGCGAAGCATGTCAGATGTTATAGAATAGGTGCAACCAACTTCATTACACAAAGCCCAAGCATCTACATTGGTGGCTTAGTCATACCAATTTGTTTTGCTTTGGTTGTAAGGACTCCTCAAGTAGTACAGGATCGGACAACTCATTTTCTCTCTTGATTTCTTGAAGTGGTTTTTATCGGATGCACATATTCTGAAATATGGTATTTTGGGTCCCCCTTAGGGTCCATGATTTCTATCAGGATGGACTGCATTGGTACGTTCCAATACTTTGGATTCTGAAGGTTTCTTGTAAACTGTTTTTTGTGATTTACGAGTGGGATAAACGTAGTCTGTCTGTTAACCTTCTGCACTCTCTGTTGTGCCTTGGTTTTTGCCTTTTGGCTTGCTGTCTTCACTGGACCCTGCTTCATCAGGATGCTAGAACTAGTAATTGAATTGGGTGATCTTCTTGCTCGTTTCCCGTCTTACCTTACGGCAATCAATTTGGGATGATTAGTTCATTTCGTTATCTCAGCTTGCTCCAATTTGCCCAATGAATTGAAATTTAGGGTCAGGTTAGGGCGATTTAATCAAATGACATTTGGCCTACTGGCTTATGTTGGGACAAAATTTCATTTTCGTTAGCCGTAGTATTATGGAATTTAGTGGCTTACTGATTCAATTGTACCTTTTTCCTTGCGCTCTGCCGCTGCTGCTTTAACAATTGCAGTGTTGAAATTTTCTTCAGCTGGTGCTTTCCCAATATCTATTCCATGGCTTGCGACTCAGAATCAGTACTATCTTTTTGTTCAGCTAATTTAGATGAAGGCGAATTACTTTGCTTTTATCAACTCATGCATAATTGCTGTGTTTATGGATTTCCACTTTCGTTATTAGTTTGCTCAGTTATTGGGCCTTTCATATTCAATTAGCTCTTTGGTTTCATGTCTGTAACAGTTAAGGCCTAAGTGAAAGGTATTCCAGAGACTACATGATCAGAAAAGGTCAAAATAGAACATATTAACGAAATACTGGATTTTTTGGGATATAATCACATTCAAATCCGCGAGAAAACCAAACACGGAGTGCAACCAAATATACACGAATAAGAATTCCCAGTTTGATTTTATAATAAAAGATGAATGTACCCCCTAGGGAGTTCTAGTTGCTAGATTAGTAAATTCACAACAATATTCCTCTTCCTATGTAGTAGGGGGGCCTATGTTTGAACGCTCAGACTTTGTTGATTTTCTCTGAAGTCATGTGACCTCATCTGAAGCAAAGTCCCAACTGGCTTCTGAGTTGAAAGGACAGTTATTGTTAGTCTAATCAACTGTTTGATATGCAAAATTATCCTTGCTTTTTATAAATATTATTAAATAATAAAGAAAAAAATACAAAAAAGATATAGAGAGGAAGATTTTCTTTCATGGGCTTAGTAAATGGTAGAAAGAAGAGGGGTATGGGAAGAGCTCATTGTTGGTACATAGTACATATATAATTGTTGGGACCTTACCCTTTACTTTGCTTGCAATCAAAAGAACTCATTCATTATTCTCAGTTTTTGCAGATGGGTAAAAACTTCCAAACAATAATGAATTAATAATAGTAATTCTTGTGCACATTCATGGCTTCTGGAAGACTGGAACTACTTTCACCCGTGAGTTCATTAACACATGGATCTCTCTTCAACCCCCCCCCCCAAAAAAAAAAGAGTAATCTTTAATAATCATGACCATTAACATGCTCAGTAATATCTGTTGAGAAAATTTTCATCTGAAAAAGATCAAACTCGACATAATAATCCCAAACAAGGAAAGTTCGTATACTTTTGTCTCTGCATGGTATTTTCTTGCTGTAATACTTCACCATACAAGAACAAAAATCTCTATCGTTTTGCTCAGAACAAGGTCCTACTCGTGCTGCTGCATTGTCATCTCATTCACTCACTCCTTGACACCAATCACATTTCAAAAATTATATAAAAATAGATAATCAGTAATTTTATTCTCTTCTAAAAATATTTTTTTTGAAAAAAATATTATCTCTTTAATATACAGTTTAACATCTAAACATGCTATCCCAACAAAAGAATATTTGTTACCATATCATTAGTCAATAGTAATATACTCTATAATCTCATTTTTACCAAACTACGAAGAAAAATGCATCACTAAACAATATAACTGAGAATACAATAACCTGAACTAAAAGTGATAGTCAACATAAAGCCTCCCAGTAGTTAAAGCCAAGCAGAAAAGATCATGAAACACTGAATGTAACAAAGGAAATGAGACTGAAAGAAGAAATTCAGATTATAATATTGCTAAGAATCAAAGGGAAGTACAAGTTGTAAGATGATGGGTCCTCTCTGTGATTGTTTTTAAGATCTGAACACAACAATGGTTAATAATATCATGAAGCCCCCACATTTCCCAAGAAAAACCAATATTAAAGATTGTGTAGAAGAGACAGAAGCAAGCACTGACATTAAATTTTCAAACGGTAATAAAACAGTGTTAGGATGTTGAAGTGTCTGAACAGGGGACCCCCAAACTTTAAAGCATCACTGACCCAAAATCCTACAGGATTAAGTTAGGTGATCCCCATTTACTGCACAAACCCAAAACCTCAGACCAATAATAATAACTCTGCTTTCTCAGGCACAAATAATGCAGAAAGGCACTAAATTTACCAAAATTCAAGAATCCATCCTTCAACTTCATCATCATCAGACCGATTGATATCAGAAGAAGAAATCAAACCTGTGATAGAGCAACATTTTGCTTTCGAATATCCACAGATAAAGCAAGAGTTTAAAAATGATTTAATAGAAATCTAATCACTAAGCTAAAACCAGATTGAGCCGTCTAGCCAATATCACCACCATCACCGGCACCATAATCAAGAGGAGAAGCAGCAGAGGAAGAACAACAACAAGAAGAAGAACATAGTCATTAATTGAACTTTAGGAACAGAGTGAGGCCATTCTTGTTCCCGTAGGCTAGAGAAACCCATTTTCCTCACAAGCATTCTCATGCCAAAGACGAACCATTCTTCGATCCTACAAGCTCTAGGAGCCATAACTGAGCTCAACATTCTCTACTTCCTCTGTGTCTAGCTCTGCTTCAGCTGCTGCAAACAAATACAACCCCACAATCGCATCATCATCACCACATCACAGTCACCCACACAAGAATGCGATACCACTCACGAGATTTCACAGCAAAACTTGACGAGAACCAGGAAGTGGGGTGGACGCGTTCTTCATTCTAGGACGAGTTCCCGCGTCCTATGATGGGGAAATCGAAGAGAATTGAGGATGTCGGAAGTGGGTATTTCAGTGGGTCTGTGAATGGAGCAAAAAGAAGAAGCATAATGTGAGGGAGGAGAAATAAGAGAGGGAAGAATGAATGGTTGGTGGTGCGTGTATGGACGGTGGATGGTTCGGTGTCGCTTTGAATTTGGCTTAAGCACACCATTAAAATCCAATCTTTTGCTGCATATTGGGTTGCCCCAGAGAAGCAGATTAGCTAGATTTGCGCAAGCAGCCTCTGTGTCTGTCCTCTTGTTCTTGCTTCCCCTGCTTATCCTTCGTCAATTGCCATAATCCCACTCATGCCCCTCTGGAAAAAAGTTTGGATTTTTATACTCATTCGGACGCAAGAAGGCCTTCTTCCTTCTTTCCTTTTCTTTTTCCCATGTTCGGATCATTTCTTTTTCAAAGTTTTAAAAAAAAAAAAAAAAAGAAAGAAATTGGGGGGCTCGAAATTGAAGGGAGTGTACTGAATTTCTGCCCGACCAAACACGCAGCAGTGTCGAGGTTAAATTTTATCGAGACAACCACCAAACCCTAGGGAGAAAATTATAAAAAGTGCTTCTCTTTCTAACATTCCTTTGGGGATTCATCCTAGCCCTCTAGGGATGGTGAACCGAGTAGGCGGAGCCCGCTGGACCCGGCTGTAAGTGAATACCCCTCTTTATTTTTTTAATTTTTAAATAAAAATAAATTTATATAAACTTTTGAATTTACGGGGGAAAAACAACGTGAAGGTTTAATAATTATCTTGTTTTTGTCATCGAAGATTGATTGATTAACATGTAAATGTAAGGATTTCAATAGGTGGTCTAATTCAAAATACAAATATCAAATAATTAAATTGTGCAACTGAAAAAGTTGATTAAGAATAATACTATATCAAAAAATATAACTTATTTTCCGCAACATCTTTACCTATAGAAAGAGTGAGAGAGAGAATACATGAAAAAAGAGAGGGGAAAGAATGGATAGAAAAAACAGATAAAAGAGACATAATCATAATTAGGGATAAAAATAAAATATATATATTAAATCATAAGACATCAAATTAATACTTATAAAAAATAACCCCGTTCAAAAATTTCATGCTTATATTTGAACCGGAGGTAATAATTTTTAAGCACTTGAGCAAACATCCTTTAATCCTGCTTTTAGTCTTGGTGTGTCTTTTTAAGACCAAATTTATATAATTTCTTTTGCAAGGGAATATATAATTAATTGTATGTGTTTGGAAAAGGGGCTGAGGAAGGGCAAAAGAGTAAATAGGAAGGGGGGAAGCGGGGAAGGAGGGAAAGGTACCCCGGATTTGGCGTATGGGAAGGTAAATAATAATAATAATAATAACAGAAAGAGAAAAGTGTGTTTGAAAGCCAAGCAGACATGTGAGTCCCTTTGCCCTTTTTGTGTTGTCCCCCTCTTTTGGTTTCCTTCCATTCCTTCCTTCTTTCCTTGAGTCATAATTCACGAATAATAATACTATATCTTATCTTTAATATAAAAATTAGTTAATCAATTGAATAAATTAATAAAATTATTTAAATTAGTTATTTATAATAAATATTTTTTAAAAAATATTTTTACTAATCATGTATATTAATTAGATCTATCATTTCATGAAACATTTAACATGTGTAACTCTTTCAAATACTATTTTAAAAAAATAAGTAAATATGATATACAAAATAAATTAAAGTTTTATATTTATAACCAAATTTAATATTAAACTAACTCATATAGAGTATTAAGAATCAGTACTAATAATAATATAATACTCTTTCCAATTTCTGCTCCAATTGCCTTATTGAGATTAATTAAAGAGAGGTTTTTAAATCATCAACTTTATCTTCAAATTGAAAAAAAAATTAAATTCATCCATATTTTAAATAAAAAAATATTTTAAAAAATGTTATTAATATCCCTTTTGGTGACTTATAATAAGTACTCCTCCAGTTCTAAATGAGTATAAGAGTCTTATATTTAGAACCGGAAGGAGTAGTATTTATTTATCGCGAGGAGTAGGGGGAAGATATTTCACTGTCAATTAATCTAATCTTGACCACGTTTTGAATGGAAAAGAAAAGAAAGAAAAAAGAAAGGGAAAAGCAAATCTGGCATCATTCATAAGATTTCAATAAGCTTTGCTGACTTTTTTATTTTATTTTTGGGTTTAGGGGTTTAGACAATAAAATGATAAAGAATGGCAAGGGACAGAATGTCTGTGTCTGTATCTTTTGTATGAGAGAAGGAAGAAGAAAGAGAGAGAGAGCAAGAAACAGGCAGAGAAATAACTCCAAGAGAAGGTAGGGCAGTTTTTACCCCCGCCTAAGGTTTTTTTTCCTTCATCTTTTTTTTTTTGGCTTTCATAAAATCAAAGTTTTCTTTTATTTATACAATTATTTGATAACTATACTATATTTGGATATGAATAATTTTAAAAATGACAAAATATAGTTTTAAAAAATTTAAATCTCCTATAACTTCAACGCTCCCAAATGCTTTTTTTGATTTAAATGAGAATTCATGATTTCATATGATATTTCATATCAATCAATTTGGATTCAAGTGAAATCAGTGTTAATTAAAAAAATTGCAAAGTGATTTTTTTCCTGCTTTGTAAGAGATATGTAAACTTTTAATTGACTCCATTTAAAATATAAATATCTTTGGAAAATTTTTTGTTTATTTTATGTTTTTTAAAATTCTATAATAGGATTTAGGGTTAATATCATCTTTAATCTCTAAAATTTGATATCATTTTAATTTTGATTACTGAAATTTGAAACTAGTAATTTTGATTCTTGAAATTTATCTTTATTTTGATTTCGGCTTCTAAAATTCGTTTTTTCTTCTTGGGCCAAATGATTCCTAAAATTTAAAACCAATAATTTTGATATCTAAAATTTGACTTTATTTTGGTTTGTTTAAATTTTTTTATCCCTAGAATAAAAACCAAAACTATTAGTTTCAAATTTTAGAAATCAAAACTAAAATGAAATCAAATTTCACAGATCAAGACTATTATTGGTCCTAAATTCTAGAGACCAAAATTAAAGGTAGTTGCAAAAGTTTTACTCATATATAAAGGGAAAAGGAATTATATACTCTTCTTATCTGATTTATAGGATAGAGAAAAAATACATTTTTGGTCCTATTTATGAGGTATTGAAAGAATTTTTTGGTATGAATGTATAATTTTACCCTTAATTTATTATTATATTGATTTTGTTTATATGAAATATAATATATATTAAATAGGGATAAAATTAAAAAAATTATTGAATTTTAAATGAGAGTTAATAAGATTTAAGATTTTTTCATCTATATAAAATATGTTGAAAATAACTTATAGATAAGATAAAATAAAAATAAATAAATTACAGCACAAGAAGTTTAATTTTTTTATTAAAAATAAATACTTTTCTGATCCAAGACTCTTATTATTAGAATCGAAAGGAGTACAAGAATTTCATTGGAAGGCGCAAGAAAGTTGTGTTGAAGGAGAGAACAGAGAGCAGTAGAAGTAGAAAGCCGTAATGGGAAATGGTTCAGCGGAGACAGCAGCTGAGCCCTCAGCTCAAGGGTGAAGAAAAAGAGGGCACCTCTCACATCTCAGTAACTTTAAACAAGCATTCAAGCCTTGTTTTGGTCTTTTTGGTGACTTGAGCCATCAAAAATGGTTTTTTTTTTTCAATTATAATTTATATTATACAAAATAAATATATAAAAAGAATTTTAAAAAATGAGAAAAAAAGAAATTAAAATTAGTAAATACTAAATAAGGAATCTCAACAAAAATATATTGTCATTTACAAATTTAGAATTGTCAACATCAAATAGAATACTATTATCAAATCTGATTTAAGATTTAATAATTTTTAACTTTTTTTTGTCATTTTTTTAAAATTTGTCTCAACTTGTATGAAAATATTTATCTTAAGTAACTTCAAATGAGCACCTGAGCTCTGATTTGGTCTCCTCTTCCTCTGTATTGCTCAATCAATTATTTAGAAAGTATCTGAGTGGAAACAAAATCATGATTTTAAAAATATTTTTACAGCTTACGAAATAAATATGTAAAAAAATTTATCTTGTTTTATAACAAATATTTTTAAAAATATTTTTGAGAGTTGTCAAACATGACTAGTTGCATGAAAATTCCGACCCAAAAAATTAAATTAGAAGATCTTTAAAATCATAGTTATTTTTTCTGATCAAAAAAAAAAATCATAGTTATTTTTAAACATAAACGCCATTACTATGCTTTATAAAGTTTATTAGAAAATTACTACCGTTTACAGAACTCCCATGCTTAAATCTCAATCTTCAAAAATAATGAAGTTTCTTTTTTTTTTTTTTGAATTTTTAACACAACTGTTTAATATCAAAGCCAAAATCTTTAATTCAATTAGATATTTTTATTTAATAAAAATGTAAAGGAAAAGCAAAAGTGGCGGTTCAGCGTTCACCTTGTCAGTTCGTCCCTTTGTGAACATGATGAGAAAGCTTTCAGGGCTTCTCATTTCCTCGCAGAAGAAACGGACAAATAAGCAGAAACTCTCTCTCTCTCTCTCTCTCTCTCTCACACACACACACACACACACACATGTATGCCCACAAATTAAAAAAGGACTTTTATACGAACCATACTCATGATTTGCCTTTTGCATTATGAAAAGGCCTTTGCTTCGCCAATCATGCTTCCAAACTTTTTTTTTTTTGGGGGTCAATATGCTTCCAAAATTTTTAGTGTGCAGGATATTATGAGCTTAGCGTTTATGCGTGGGGGAAAAAGACAATGATCTTATAATTAGAACAAGAAACAATATTTTAAAGTGATTTTTTTGCGCATTCATCACTTTCAAATAGTTTTTTTTTTTTAAGTTTAGAATGCTGGTCACTACTAAAAAAATAATTTATGTATAAAATTGTACTGAAAATTATTTTACAGTACTAAATACTATTAAAAAAATATTTTATAACGTTAAATGCTTCAACAATTATTTTAAAATACTGAATATTTAGTACGACTGAATATAACTTAACCTTTCCTAAAAACACAGTTTTGATAACTCACAGCTATACTATTCCTCATTTGTTAAGATTTTAAGTTTTGTAAACTTTAAAATTGCAAATATTTTATAGATGGGTTTATTTTTACCTCAATTTGCCTATGTGTCTCTCTATGGGGAAATAAATAAATAAACAAGTTTGCAAACATAAAAAATAAAAAAAAATAAGTTGGAGGGTGGGAACATGAGTAACCAAAAGTCAATACCAAATTCCAACAACTGAGAAATGAGAGCTCCTTTTTTCTCTTGGGCAGCGAGCATGCGGCGTTAAAGCATGCCTCCAGACAGATACACACTTTTCTATTACTATATCTATTATTATTATTATTATTATTATTAACGTTGTCATTATCATTTTCAGCTAAAAAAAAAACATTATCATTATCATTATTCAAACCCCTTTTTTCTTTTTACCTTTTTTCTTTTCTTTGGATAAAGATTAGCCCTAAATAAATATTAAAAGGATGATTTCGTTATGATGATGCCTCGTTGCATGGAAGATATCTCCTGATTTCATCTTTGTTTTGTTTTGTTTTTTCTTTTTTCCCTATTTGCTATTATTAGTTTTCAAATTGCTCATCATCAAGTCATGGGCACTCCAGAAGATTTTGAATTTTTGATCCACACAAAGCTGTACAATTTTTAAAATTTTCAAATATTTATAAGTTTTACAGTAAGTAAAATATTATATGAACGATTTTAAGTAACACATCATGATCATAGAACTAACCTACAATAGGAAGTGCTAATGAATAATGATCACTTGACAGTTAGTTATTCAACTGAATCCTGATCAATCTCCTTGAAGTAAAAATATTTAGCTGGAACATTCCAGTATCACAATTATTGATAAAATGATGGTAGCAACATTTTAAATGGTAAAATAAATGAGATAACAAACTGGGGGTAAAAAGTTGAGAATCACATCTCTTGAAATGTTGGGATTAATCTGCACAACTTTTCTCTTTCCTTTTGAATGAGATAAACTAATGAATTTTATTGTCTACTAATTTATTTTTTGTGCTACTTCCTTCACATGCTTAGAACAAGAGTCCATGAAAAATCTTATTATTATTTGGAAGGTCAAGATTGCATTAAGTTCTTTTTTCTTTTTTGAATGGAAAAGAATACATTAACAGCAATGTACAAAGGTTTACAAAGTCACAACAACTAAGCTATGGACTATAGGGCTAAGGAGTTCTAATGATCAAGATTGCATTAAGTTCTTCGAAAAATAGAAATCGACCCGCGTAGATACAACAAACAAATTTTCTGATACTATGTAATAACCAATACAGTAACAGTGGTACAACATATCTCAGAAGTTTATGCTGAGTAAAAGCTTCCTTACAATCATTATCAAGAGCTAGTCATCTTTTTCACCTGAAAGGCTCATCATTGCCCCCAAAGAAAAAAGGGGAATTTCACTTTGGCTACCTATAATACAACAGTGAGTGGTGACAATGCTCATGAACTTTTTAACTCTTTTACCAAATGCTCATGAACTAACAAACCAAATAATAGAAGGAAAAATCATACAGCTGTTACTATTGCAATGCAAGTAGGTGAAGTTCCCTTTTTGGTCCCCACTGTAATACATGTTCTCTTCCGTTTTGAGCCCCAGCAAAGGTTCACCTTGTCAATCTTCTTTTTGGTCCCTAGAAAGCCTTGACAATTTGGAGCCCCACAGTGGCATTTTACCTCAGGTCCAAATTGCACAAACCTACACAGCAGTAAAACACCAAATCACATATTATCAAGGCATCATTTGCAATGGATCCCTCCAAGTAACAAATCATAGTTCAAAATCTACATGTTCCGATTAAATTCAGAATCCTGAAATTACATTAAAAAAAAGCATGCAATTTGATGCATCCTAGCACACTATCAAATGTAGGACTCTCTAGACTTGGAATACAAATTTTATGGAAGAAACGACAGGCAGTAAAAGCCAATTCTACCCGAAGACACGCGTATCAAACTGATTAACTTGAACATAAATGCACAGAAGATTGTAAACCTTCATTATTGCCTATTCTGGTTATGGGAATGTAGTTGCAGCTATTCGAGTAATACTATGTACTCAGCAGCAAAATGGACAAACAACCAAAAAGGACCTGTAATCGTATGTTAACGGTTCTCCGACTTCTATTGAGCGGGCGGCAAAGACACCCACGCGTGTTTCACCATCAACTTGCCTGGAAGAAAGCACAAGAATTTAGTGAAACAGAGCATGTAAGTTGTAACTGAAGTCATATTTACACATCTAAAGGACCAGCAAAGGTGGCCAGATCAGATCATGCCAAGCATGCATATGATATATTTACTGCTTGATTAAATGGAGGAGAAAGCTACTCAGCCAAAAAAATACGTTTTATAATATTCCAATTCCTAACAGTAACTAAATTCTGACATCAAAGAAACATATTCAGACAAATCCCCGAAGAGCAAGCAAAATGTGAAGGGAGGATGTGAAGTTTACGACATTTACCACTTCTCCAAAACACAGTTCGGATCACAGCCATGATTCAAAAAGCGTGATGTATTTCCTTTGAAAGTTGCATCTATTGTGAAGTCTTTCCGAATCTCACACATATAAAAATTCTGTTCACCTTTGTATTTCATGTCCCAAAGCCTCTTTTCACATAAAGCGTCATCTATTACTGCACAAGAAAAGGCGGAGTTTAATTAAGGAGAGATATCTGAAGACTCAAGCCAGCTGCAATTCAATATAAGCTTGTATATTACATGGCTTTACGGCAGCTTTTTAAAAACTGGCACTTTTAGCTTTCCATAAGAAAATGAAAGTAAATCACAGAACAAAAGATGGAGATAAAATAAAAATTTCACAATATAGGCTATCCAGAAGTACGAGTTACCTTCTCCAATATATTCAATCACAAATTCGCCTTTCTTGATGGTTTCAGCGGCCTCTACTCCCCAACCACAAAGTTCAGTCTGAAAGAATAAGATAAAAAGCATATATGATGAAGTTTTCTTAAAAAGTAAACCGTATGAAAGCAAACCAGGAGAATACAAATATTAGATTAGAGGGAGTAATATATTCCAAACACGCTAGATTCGGGAAATTTCTTGCCTTGACAATCTTGATCTTTTTCTCCTTGCGAAACGGCCGATTATTGCAATTTTCTGAGCAGCGACAAGCCTTAGAGCAGCTTATGCATTGAACTCTAATAAAGGATGAATTAGTTTTTTCCTAATTAATATTAGTAGAAAAGCTAGAAGTAGCTGAAAGCCTGAAACTACTTAGGGACGGGTAACCGGCAAGATAGCATATAATAAAAGGTAGACGGCAGGTGCCTATATTTTATAGCATCATAAATCCATGTGGAAAAAGATATACTCTTGTAGTCCTGACAAACAACTATTTTTAATAAAACTTCATTAGCTCAATCGGAGTACAAACATCGTTACCCTCTCTTCATGCTTCAGAATCACCACTGTTGCAATTGTTAGGCTTAATTAGAAGGCGTGCATTCGTTCATTTATAACTTCTAACGAAAAACCAATACCAGACGGTAAGTTGCATTCACCTGCACACGCAATCATCAGAGCATGTAGAATTAGAAGCGCAACTGGTGCACCCTGCGCCATCATCTGAATCACTGCGCTTCTTCTTCACGAGGTATATATCTGATATCAACGTTAAGGCTAACAAACAACAGGATGATCATAAATGTCATTGAATAAACCGACAGGTGAGTAATTGGAACGCCAAAAAATACCACCAAGAAAATTATCTAATTACTAACATTACAGTTGAGCGCAGAGGCGAGCTAATTCAATCTTCACAAATACGCTCAAGTTACTATCTTCACCAAAACACACAAAAAGATATAGGATACTGCGTCTTATGTGTACATATGGAGGTGGTTCAAGCTTACTCTCCATGTCTTTCCACGTGAAATCAATCTTGAACTCCTCGTTGACATAAGGAAGAGGCAAACGGCAGAACACTTCCTGGAAAAAGACAGGATGAACGAGAAGTTAGCCAGACAAATTAAACCCAACGGATTCGTTTTTATTCTACCGATTTCTAATAGGCAAACGTTCATAGGTAACCAAAATTTATTATATTACGAAGGCCTTTAAAATTTGTGGGAGGTTAATAATATAATTCTCTTTCTTTCTCAAATACAGTAGATCTTATTATCTCACAGCAGGCATCCCAAAATGCCAAATATGCCATGCAAAGTCATCATTACTGGCAAAGTCAATAGACTGATTAAAATAGAACCATAGAACAGGATTTATATTACACGCAAACCTGACCTCCATGTTACTTGTTGAAGCTTCATGCTGCTCATCCAACAAATACAACAGTCCTGTCAGCCAGCCTAATCAATGAAAATTGAAAATACCAATAAAAAAACAACTTAGACAGAAAAAGAAAATTAGGGACATATATGCCGAAAATCTATCAACCAAATGGTTACTCAGTTACACTCAAGCCCACGTGTCATGAAGTATTCCCCCGAAGGGACAATCTGATTTAAACACTACATAAGCCTAAAGAAAATTGAGGAGCTTAATCACTATATATACATATCTAATATAATACGACATCCATAACTGTGGAAATATCTACGAGTAATTTAGATTGCAAAAATGCTACCATGAAAACCATTGAAAGGAACCATAGAGCCATGTATGAGGGAATAACTAGCAAGTGAAAACAAAAGGTTCTGGTGAAAAGAAAAAATTGACCTTTCTATCGAACCGCCAATCAGGAGGATGCCTCCAACAAACAGCTCGTCCAGGATGATCCTTTGAAAGCATTACAGCATCTGGCCACGGTGCGCATTTAGTATGAAATGCCATTGTGCACCGCTCACACCGCAAGTGTAATTTTTGTTTACAAATAAAGCAAGCCTGTCCATTGGATGATATTATACGACCACACAGCCAGAATAACAAAGCAAGAAAAGAACAGTATTTCCTTTTTCATCCCCATCAAATGCAGTATCATCTTAATGATACATCCTTAAGCAATCCTTCAATTTCCTTTTCATTTTTCTGAGTTTTGACATTGTCAAACAACAATATCAAGAGCACAAGAAGTGTAGGATGCACTTCTCTCTTCTTGTGTTCTTGATTGGGTTAATGAATACTAAACTATTCCACATTGTTTGTCCAAGAACAAGTCGAATCTCTAGCAATTCCTTTTGCAAAATCACTTGAATAATTAAATCAAGGGTATCATTGCTTTCTGTATACGTAGCACCTGCAGTGTGAGCAAATAGCCATTGTAGCCTATCTGAAAGTTGTAAGGCTAGACATATGCCATTGTGCCAAGATCCGTAGCATTAAGACACAAGGTATGTAGGACAATTGATAACAACGATTTTGGAGTAAATACTTAGATTACAAATTAAAAGGTCGAACTAATGCAAATAGCTGACACTCATTAATGTGAAAATCAAGAAAGATGATTATTACACATCTATAACAATCTTTTCATCAATATTGACCATCAATTGTTAACGACAGTTATTTGTTCACTTCACCTCTTACATATGATGTTTCTCTTATTCTCTTCATCTGATACGCTACCTATAAGCAAATAGAGACACCTGTATATATAGAAACCCAGTCCACAACTCTCAAGTAACAATCACCCTTGCTTAAGACTCCTCCAATTGATGCATATAAACGTTGGGCTAAGTTCGTTAGTAGGAAGACAATTAAAACCAGCATAATTAACTCCTAATTGCCCATCAAACGCAGTCCTAATGTGAAGTATTTGAGGTACCAAAAAGTAAAGTTCATGTGAAAATAATCGTCTCACATTAGAACAGTGTATCATGGAAATGGATACCATTAGTTCACTGTGTATAACAAAAGAGATCATGTTAAATTAACCAAAATCTTACATGATGTGGGCACTTGAATTTTTTGAGATTTGAGATCCCACCGGCTTCTTTTGCACATTCCATATGGTAGACTCTTTCACAGCCACGAACAGAACAAATAACCTCCTCCCCGGGGTAGACAAAATGATGGCAAAAAAGACATTCAACCTGAATCCAAATATATTAAAAGAAAAAAAAATAGAAACCATCAGCATGAAGTAGCTATTTTAAGGCACATAACATATACTACTAGATTGCGACTGGAATCGTAAAGAGACTTGAGTTAAAGGCTTAAAGCTTCATTCTGAGGTACATAAATACAATTAATTATGCCAACATGCTAAATATGTCGCTTGGCTCATTAAGAGCATTAGCCGGCCAAGTTATCCAGGTTGATCATCAAAATAAAGTAGCAGGGAGTAAATTCGCACTTTTATAAGCGATATCCTAATGCTACCCAGCCCATAGACTTTTAAGCGACCTCTATCAATCAGTTTCAGTTTTTCAACACTTAATAGTGAGAGAGCGTATCTCAATTAACTGAGTATTAAAAGACATGATTTCCATAATGCACTACAGTTTTTTAATTCCATATCCTTCCCAGCGCCTAAATAAGAAAAGAGGTCAAAGAAAATAGAATAAAACAAGCAATACCATCTTCGGAGCACCAACAAGAAATGGAAGAGTGCAGCTGAGCCTACAAAACCCTGAATCTATCTTTCTCTCAGACCAATCTTTCACATGATCCTCTGAACCCTTGTCGTTGGCTGCCTTATTGACCCGATCCAAATAACCACGACTTCGCTTTGAAACCCTGAATTCATTTCCACTTTGCGCCTCATCCTGCTGAAGAACAGGGAATAGAAGAGTGTGGTTGGAAATGTAACAATTACCAAGGGTTTTAACTGGGACAGTGTACAAAGAACTGGTAAGATCAGATGGTTCGGCAGGGGAACTCAGATTAGGGCAGTGAGGCAGCTCGAGAGCTTCTGAGAGCGACAAGTTTCCTAAATCTGGCATGATGAGAAGATCAAAACCCCTATAATCTTGCAAGAACAGGGATATTCAGACATGGAGACAGAGACTGAGATTGGGGATGAGGAGCGCAGAAATGAGCGGGAAAGTATGACTTTTTACAAATGAAGAGGGGTGCGCCGGTGAAATGACTGAAGAATCCATTATATCCGATTTTACTTTTACGGTATTGCCCTTGGCACCGGACGCCAACTTACGCTGAAATTATAAGGGGCGCGGAATTTGAATTTTGGTGCGCAAATTAATTGAACAAAGGTTAAAATTACGCAAAATTCCTGAAATTAAAATCACTCCCCAAATGTCTCCCTTGCGTGTAAAATTTTACCAAAACCTCCTCCTTTTTTTTGGTTGGAATTCAAACAAAAACTTATCTCCAACTAGTTTAAATCCTACTTTTTATTTCATATAATTTACTTCTTTCAATATAGTTTCCTCGAAAGTAAAATTTTGAAAAACTAAAAAAATAAAACAACTGAACAAATCACTTTCATTGATTCAGCTAATCACTTCGAATTTTAACTTACGTGTATTCAATACTTTTAAAATATAAAGTTATGAATATACCCTCTTTCAGGTTACCTTCTATTATTATTTTCTTTGGTCATCAAGTTACCTTCTATTATTAAAGTATTAAATAAATTAACAGCAATAGAGCTATTTATATAATTTTTCAAGTTTAAAAAAGACTTACTAACAAATTTTAAAAAGTTGCAGAGGTTACTCAAGGGGGTTAGCCTATAATTTAACTTTAAATAAAAAAACACACCATTTATTTTAACAGGGTGAGTAAATTTTTTATTTTATATTGATATGGGTACAGTTGTTGTCAATAGTGAAGACTGAAGAGCCTATCCTTGTATTTCATTAATATCATGTTAAAAACTAAAACTCAGAAGGAAATAAACATATCGTGAAAGAAAAGACATTGCTGAAAAGTTTAACATCGAAGAGTACAAAACAATGACTGAGAAAATAGCACCAAAGCAACAAAAGCACAAAAAATCTTTAAAACACACACTGATAGAATATAAGAGTAAATGGCTGCTAATACCTCACAAGCCATCAAAATGAGTTAAATTTAGTCACTAATGTGATATTTATCAGTCTTGTGTAACAAGAGAATCCAGGCATGAGTAATGAGGCCCCCACCTCTCCTTATTTGCTCAGAATGTTCATCGGCAGAACAATTAGCAGCAGCAAAACACATCATCTCCACCCACACACTGCATATAATATTCCATCTATCTTCCCTCCTCATCAGATTCCTTGTCAATCTTTGAGCATCCTTTAACATATTCCATTTCGAAGTAACCACTGTTTCTGAGCTTCTTTCAGAGTTTGAATGTAAGCTTTCCATCCTCAAGATCCTGCAAACTTCACCTTCATCTTTTATCAGCCGTTCTTTCTGTGCAAAGTCCTTGAGTTTGTCGTAGGCATGTCGAAATATTATGGTTGCTGTCGCTATGGACAACATATGAGGACGCATTGCCAGAAGATACATCATGTAATTTGACAACAATTTTCCCATTCGGGTTTTGGAATTTGTTTCTGTATTGCATTGATCATCTGAGTAATAGCAGATGTCTGTTGCTATGTGCCATATAGTGATGCTCTTGTCAAAGTCTCTTTTAAGACTCCATTTGAAGTCACTGAGGCAGCCATACCTTCCAAGTGACCATTCTCCTCTCTGGTTGAACGGCTTTTGTCCTCTTTCTGCATCTACGAGTCTCATTTCTTGAACCATCAGAACTTTCAATTCCTGGGGCAGTTTCAAACGAATCCTGTGTCTGTTTTTTTTAAACGCCTTGTCAAAGCTACGAAACCTGAGAATCTTGCTGCACTTCAGTGGCTTGTCATGGAGGCAAAAGCTCAGCAAGTTGAACTGTGGTAGGGTATTTGACCATCTCTTCCAGTGGCTTGCTCGGTGGCCTAGAATCCTCAAGCATGGTGTTACAAGTGGAAGGTTTCTGTGCTTTATCAATTGAATTATTGCCCAGTCTGAGAAGGGTAATTGTGCAATCTGGTAAGCCTCAAGAAGCACAGCTCCTGCTAGCATCCCAGCTATAAACCAGGCTTTCCAATGGTGATCAAACTGATATTTGAATATGATACAGAATCCACACAAAGTTAGAACTAAGTTGAAGAAACTCACGGCACGAAGAATACAACCTTGTTTGGTGTAGATTATCGGTGCTTTAGTGTACAGGACATCATACATGAAGCTCAGTTCTGCATCTGTGATTTGGAAAATCTCCTCTGATTCATAACTCTCAAGGGACATATGGGGAAGAGACTCGTACAAAGGCAGGTAGAGCCAGTTCTCACGGTGAGGCTTTAGTGAGAAAAAGCGATAATAAGCCATTAGGATGAGTTCTACGTAGGGGACATTGTGAGGAAGCATTCTGAACAATGCAGGCATGTTTGCTTCTCTGTCGATTTCTTCAACAGTGATTATACCTGATCTCTTGTTAAGAGCTGATTTCAAAGCCCACACAACTTCCCCATATTTGATTAGACCAGACACAAACAATGGCAAGTAAAGATAAGAGAGCCAAGAATGTGTCCAGCTCTTGATGATAATCCACGTCACTATAGCAACTTGGAAAACAAGGCCAATAAGTTGCCTCACTCCCAATCTATTATCTTCAATGGAGTATGCGGTTATGGCATCCGGGTTTCCTATTTGCACCAGAAGTAATGGTGCATATAATGCCTTGAGTTCCCTTCTGATATTTCTTTCATCTGGATCACTTTCAGGTATCACAGTGAGCTTGCCTAGGATGATTCTTGCAAGGGAAGCAGAAAGTAAATAGGAGCACCAAACAGTTAATCTAATCCAGATACCTGGAATATCTTTTCTTCTGTTGCCATAGACTGTGAGAATAAGCTGCAAGATGAAGCTGAAAAGCACCAGTGTTTCTAAGCCCCATTGATCCCACAGGTCTTTTAGTCCTCCCGGTATTAGAGATACGTGCATATTTCTGTATATCCAGAGGTCAAACGCTGCAGAAATGAGGTAAACCCACAGATGTTAGCATTTTCATAAACATTCAGTGCTCGATAATGATATTTTCAGCAAAACGAGAATGAAAGGGATTATATGCATTACCTGATCAATTTTCCTCTATATTGAATACAATGGGGCCAAGAAACAGGTAGCTTTTGAGGCAACCATGGGAAGATGAAACACATATATGGGAGAATGATGTGGGGAGAATGGTGGGTCTGGCTATAAGGATTAAATCTTCAGCCAACACTTCATTGTCTTAATTCTTAATATAATTAAGGGAAACATATGAGCAAAACTGAGAACAGCAGGCAAACAATGATACTCTGCTAGATTGTCAGAAACCTTTTCTTAATCTGGAGGGTAATGTTTGATTTTTCTGGGATAACTTATTAGATCAGGCACTAATTGCAAAGCCTTAATGATCCTTAACTTGTGTGGATATATGTGCAGAGAAATCATTTCTTCCATCAGAAACTAATCACATGACCTTTTGCTGCCTCCAAGTTGATCATTCCCTTTGATTCTTAGGATACTTTAGATTACTAGCTAACTCGGCGGTGTTTGCCAATAGGCAAGTAAGGTCTTTGCCTCGGGCATCAAAAAAATTACCTCTAAGTCGCAATACCACATGTAAACAACTGTTGTATTCTTCCCATTATCACAATTTTAAAATGACTTATAATAATAACAACTGGAATCGTATATGCATTTAAATGTTGATGAAGAAGTAAATCATTTTAAACGTCTTATTACTTATTTAAAAAAGCTATTGAAATAAATATTTAACCTAGCTTCAATGAAAATCGTTCGATTCATATATAAGCTAACTTTATGTTCACAGTTTTTTTTTTTTTTCTCCAAATTATGTGAGAAAAACTTTGACAGAAGAATAATTTTTTTTTCCCAAATACTACCTCCAGTCTTAATATAAGACTCTGTTTGACTTTTATTTTGGTCCTAAATATAAGACCCCGATCTACTTTGTCTCTTAT
>NW_021637171.1:0-32497 GCF_004799145.2 Neltuma alba | reverse complement strand
TGATAAGCTCAGACAAGAATTCTTCCATTCACGTAAAGATATACACTGCGGACGACCAAATTATGAACATTGACTAGTCAAAATTTCTATAGGGCACATTGCAGATTGCAAACGTGTTATCTGCTAATCCATCAAAAATTATAGTGCCCAGTTAGCCAAACCGCTCTGCACCGCTCTTATCGCAGGTCCATATAATATGGATACAAAATTATCAGGGGAGAACACTACTAGAAGTCATCCCCTAAATATGTGAATACCCTTTTCTTAAAGACACGGCCCAGATCAACGATTTCGGTTTCTCTTGTATGATTTACCATGCTGTTATGTCCCTTCATTGTCCTACATTTCCAGGACAATCTGTTTGCAACATCAATTGTTAAGCTGGCCATATCTCTGGTCCTTGTTAAAACTTGCAAGACGGTGGCAGAGTATGAAGGACTGGACACTAGCCTGTTGAGCAATATTAGTATCTCCGCATCAGAAATGTCCTGAGAACAAATTGCTCAATTGAGTCAAAGGAAACCAAACGCAGAAATTCTTGGCACTTAAATGTGAAAAATGTGAATCTAATGAAAAGAAAGCCAGGATTTTATCAATATCTTAATCTAAACTTCTCCGGAAGAGTAATAGGAAGCAATAGCATTTTATTCATTTTAAACAAATGCATGAACTTCACAGAACTATAGAAATTAATCTCAGGGAAGGTTAAGTAACATTGAAGATCTTTCCAAAAAAGTAAAAGGAAAATTATCAATGCAAAAGGAGGAGGACAAACAGTTTTCAAGTTTGTATCCGGTTTCCCATCACCTATGATATTATTACCTCTCCCTGAAAATCTCTGGCAGCTCCTCAACAGCTTTAGCTTCTTGGTCAACCTGTGATGCCAGTACTTGCAAAATCAGCAACAGATAGTTTGTTCCTCTGGAGAGCCGATGACTGACAAGAATGTCAAAGCCAGCTTTTCCAGACGATGCAAGGAATGCCAGCACAAGAATAGCATTTCGGCGTAGTTTCAACACCTAAAATTACAAGAGCATAAATTTTAAGTTATATTCGGTATTTGATATGACCCCAACTCCCAGTGCCACTAGAACATGTAGAGAGGGCCATAGGCGAGGGGCAAAAAGACAGAAAATAAGGATATATTGGTCCAAAGGAAAACGTAGGTGTTAGAAGTCAGAAAAAGCAGAAAATCAGAGGAGAAAAATAAGGGAATCGCGATGAATGGATGGATGTCAGTGGGATATATAAAAATGAAGCGCAGGGAAGGTTTAAGGCAGAGAAGAAATTTGGAAGTGTGGTTTGGGCGTTTGGGCGGAGTACAAACCTCTTGAAAGTTTGGCAAACCCGTTTTGTTTTAGAGGATTTGTAGTATGTGTGTGTGTGTGTGACTTGTATCTTCTGTTTGTTATCTGTTGTGTAGTAATCTGAAGCTGTAATCATTATCCTTCCTGTGTCAGTTCCATTTGTGTGTCTGTATATGTATCAGAGTTGTGTTTTATCTCTGAATGTAATGTATTTTAGCTCTTATTTTTATCTCGCGCGTGTCAATCAGGTTGTTGATATAGGAAGGGTTTGGAAGTTTTTGGTTAAAGGTCCTATCAGTATTAAAATTCGTCTTAATGTATTTTTTTCCCCAAATGAAACAAGTGGTCGCATTTTATTAAATAATAAACAAGTATAGCAGTTAATCATCACTATAAATGACTAAACGTATGGGCTGCAACTGCAGTTCCAATCATGCAACCACATGCCAGATATCAATGTGCCCGTACATATCATAGCATAATTTCTCAATAAACCTTATTTCATTGATGCACCCACTCCCCTGAATTCTCATTTCCCACACTCTTCTCTACTAGGTAGCAATCAATGAGCTATGCTGATTGTATCCTAGAAAGAGTAATATAACAGTAAGGTGATTGGTGGCAGCAGAGCTAAAGTATTTTTAAATTTTCTCACCAGAAGCCCCTTGAGCAACCCAGAAGCAAATAAACGATTTTCTCTTTGCCCCTATTTCAGATGCACAGAGACCAAGACCCACGCTCGATACAAGCATTTTTGGAAAAATACCAAGAAAATTTTATAATTTGATTATTGACTTGATATATCAAAATAATTCATGGACAAAATGGGCTTCTCAGTGAACAAGCTTACCTGTAATCCACTTCCATGGGATGCAACACAATCTGCCAAACCTTGAAGAATGATATTGAATTTCAGGGAACCTGAGGTAGATGTATTGTCATCCATGGCACTAGCGCACTCTCCCTCTTTGCAACCACAACAGAAAGTAACCAGTAGTTTTGGACCTTTAACACAAAATGACATGTTTGAAAATCATAAGATTGGGTGTATCCACACTAGGAGTTGAAGTTAATTTGCTTTTTTTTTTTTTTTTAAGGGGGGTGGGTGCTGAAATAGCTAAGATTTATTGAGATTTGGAAATTTATATAACATCCAAGCTAGTAGTGGGCAAATAATCACTGTGTTTTGTCTCTCTTGATTCAACAAATCAGAACAAGTAAATGACAGGTTTTCATTAAATCACTTTCATTATAATAGCTAAAGAATAGCACAAACAAAATAAAAACTAATGACCCCAAAAAAAGGACACTAGCATCAACCTATGTAGCTTTCCATAATAACAAAGGTGCAAACTTACAATTTAAAAGTAGGTACAAAAGTCTCAGGCATGCTGTTTCACACGTAACCCAACATCCCTTTTAAGCAACTGTGAAATGGTGTCAAATGCCATTTTCTGTCCGAACCTGTATGGCCACAAATTTCAGGTCCCATTGACATTTTTCATACAATTTCATCAAAACTTTCAGATGATAGTACAACCTCAAAAGCTTACCGCTCCCTATCAATGTAAGCATTACTTCTTAGAAGTATCACATTCATGATGGATACAGCTTCCACTCTCACACTTTCCTCCGTCATCTTCATAGCAATATGATGCATTGCTTCAAAAAGATAAACCCAATCTATTTGAGGCTGCAAGGAACTCCGATGGTTCAAACACCTTCTTTTGCTCAGCATTCCTACATCAAACAATTCTGGCTGGAGCTGATCGCACCCTGCATGAGATGTCTCATTGGTGTGCATATAAGAGTTTTTTTCATCTTTCGCAACTTCAGGTCCACAAGAATCAACAATATTGTTCTCCAAGCAAACTCCCTCAACAAGCACATTGTCCCTGAGTAAAGTGCACTGGAAAGATCAAATCAAAAGTTCATAAGAACAGGAATTAAACAAAAACGAAGGGAAAAAATGAGTGACTTCACAAGACATAAAGCCCATGCACTAGCTTATAACCAAACCTAGACTCCCTTTCCCTAGTTTCCTTTTCTTTTTTAGGGGAAGAAGACAAAAAGAATAAGACACTAGCTTAGAGGAAAAAAATTTGTGTTGATTACGTAAATGTCAAATCAAAGGAAAATAAATTGTTAATCAGTTGGGTTCAGCAGTGTTTTTGGCAAGCAGCATGACTAAATCTAAAAAGATCTTAACAAATTAACATCTCACTAGATTAAGGGTGCTTTTTGTCCGGACTTTGAGATGAGCTGCACCATTTATAGCTTATGTATAGTGCATGTTCCTATAAATTTTATATTGTACAGAGAATACATAGATATGTAGATTCCCCCTCAAAACTTTTAAATCATCGTCTTTAAGTTTCTGTAAACACCAAGTAAAATAAATTATAATTATCATGATACAGATAAAGAAAAAAGTGATTAATTGAAACTGTAACCTTATGATGATATGCAAAAGCGATGCAATTTTAATAAAAGCAACAGAACAAATAACCCAAAATGAGGCATACCTTCTTACGGAATAATTTTCCAATTCCAATAGGAGTTTCAGATAAGTATGCAGTATGCATAGAGAGCTATGGACAACAACAACCTGTGGTGAAAGCAATAAATTTGTCAAAGTCTATACATTGAGGAGAAAATAAGAGGAAAAGAACACCTATTAAAAATACAAAAACAGTTAACTTAAGAAACCAACTTGGTAATGTAATCAAGCATAACCAAAGGACTTGTCAATTCTGAGCTTGTAAACAAGAGGAAATTTTAACATTTATTCACAATCCAGTCTAGAAATACTTACATTTTTAACACTACAAAGGTCAAGTAATGGTTCAAACAAAGTTTCCAACACAGCTGTCCCTTCAGTTATCTGCAATACAAATCAACAATTGGATTAGAACCAACAACCATACTTGTTGCGATAAGCATGTTTAATGTGAGCGAATCCATGACATGTATAAATAACTCGGTGGTTGAGCTCTTAAACGCCCAAGCATCTTGAAACCAAATCAATGATCTGGAATAAAAATGATATTCTAACCATTGGGAAACCGAAAACCGTCTACAATTTCAAGCCATTGATTATGCACTAGTTTTCATGCCCAAAAAAAGCGCAGCCAAACCTAATGAACAGCACCTACTGTTAAGGGAAGCTTTGTACACTATAAGACCACCATTTATGATAGTGACTTAGTTGAAACATGAATTTAAATATTCATGGAAAAGGCATTAAAAAAGGGAAGGCATAAAACCAATGCCAAAGTCTAGTATCAACTTCAGACCAGCCCAATCCGTAGAAAATCCCATACTTCAGCACTAATCTCCATCTAAATTCTCATATTGGCATTTCTCAATAGCATGTGACATTCACATTTATAGGGGTTCAATTGAAATTTATCTGCAATTATGAATGTGTAGAACATAGTGCTTTCTATGTATGTATGAGTTAAATTCAGCGATGATGAACTCATTGAATTAATTACCGATCACAAAAATCCCCTCTTTCATTCTAAACTATCACAATGCCAAGAACCCAAATTCAAAACTCACAATTTGGAGATCAAACCATTAAAGAAATACTGATGAACAGCAAGTTCTAGACTCACATCATTTTTCAAACAAACTACTTCTGCAGCATAAAAAACCTCCATTTGAAAAAATGCATGACTATGTGAGATAAAGTATAAACTGCTGCTTTAGAAAAATGCACAAACACAAAGTTGACCAGCTACCTTTGTCAACATATGGTAGAGTTGTGACACTTTTATTGCTTCTGGAGTATGAAAACAGTCCTTCATATACTGCAATGCTACTCCAGAAGAACTTATATCTGTAAGAAATTTGGTTGTTATTTTAGAGGGTAGATTTATGGGCATCAACCCAAAAAGAATATGAAAATCTCGTTGACAGCCCACAAGCAATCTGGATGTCACGTTGCTTCCTAGCTTTTGTTCACCCGATGAGCCCCAAATTGCCAGCAACTTCTCAGAAAGTTCAAGACAAGCAGGCACATCATCATTCAGAATATTTTGAGCTTCCTTCTGAGTGTCTATGTCTGTCTGAACTCCTGTAGCTTTATAATTAGACTCAGCTACAACAACCAAAAAACAAAATATAAATAAATAAATTATGACAAGGCCATGTCAGAAGCTAACAAAAAACGTCATCTGAAAGGGAAGGAGGGACTCTTCTCATGCCTTACCAGCCTGCACTTTTGAAGGCTGTCTATTGTGAATTTTTTGAGAGATGCCATGACGATCTGAAGCAAGATTTCTCCATTCCCTGCCATCATGATCATTAGAATTTGTACAGATGCTACAAGAAAACTATTAACACAAATATTAATAATTACAGGTCATTCTTGACAGGTCACTCATCTTTTCAAGGACTAAATTCAGTCTGAACTAATAAATAAGTCAACTCATGCATTCATTTTAAAATCTAAAGTGGTCTCTTATTTTAAAGAGCATTCATTAAAATACAACTTTTGGTGGCTATCTATAATAAGTTCCACACGCTTTCACGTTAGACCATCAATATATGACACAAACCTACAAATGAATATCCCCCAGTCGTCAGAGGAAAACTACAACGTATGTCATAACTCATTATTTTAAGCTTCAACTAAAAGATTACTGACTGACAAGCTGGCTATTCCTTTCCAACAGTTTCCTATTCAGTAACCAGAACTGCAGGATAGGAACATTAGTAGATAAAGATTAGAAAGGAAACCATATGTTTGACTCACATGTTTATACTCTTTGACTGGTTCGCATATTCATTTTCTTCTTCATTCTTTGAAGCTACAAACTTGAGCTGCTCATCTTTCTTTTCTCTTTGTTTCTTTAATTCAAGACACTCCTTTTCCTGAAGGTGTACAGTTATTTACGGAATCCAAACATCTTACTGAGTTAGAGATCCTTAAACCATCTGTAAAAGTACAGTGGGAGAAAAGAAAAGAATGTTGCATCAGCAAATAAAAACAGTGAATTTATATTGATACGCCAACATACCAAGAGAGCAAGCTGCTTCGATGCTTGTCCAAGCTCCCTCTGATTTTACCATCAACCAATTAGCACAAATGATTCAGTGTAAGAAAAGCTTGAGTGAACTTTAACAAATCAAAGTGATTGACCTAATCTAAAGGCGTATGTAGTATGGAATGGTTCCTTTTCCTTCCTTTGTCATAGGCAAATTGCCAAAAATAAAACTAAGACATAAAAAATGATCAGAAATAGAAGCTCTTTCCAAGCCAACTATTCAGGCAATGTTCATTCAAATGTTGTTTTCTGGTGGAGACTGCAGTCTGAAAAAGAAGATGACTCAGACTTACAGAAAGCCATGAAACATATTTAACTGGCTTTCTCAGGCTTCCTAAGGCCAATGGTTAATACAAACAGTAAAGAAATAATGAGGGACCGCGTGCAAGAACCGCCACCATGAGACCCACCAATAAGTAGAATTCAACAACATATACAATCAACAACTCATTACCATCCATGCACAAGTTCCCTGATTGTGCACGCGATACAACAATTCGTTCAAAGCCAAGACATCAGTTTGTTTGTTACCCAAAGACAAAGCAAGCCTCACCTTTAACCGCTCGATTTCATCATCTTTGTCTTTATCGGGTCGTCGTGCAATCGGAGCAACCGCAAGAGAAGGGCATTTTGCAGGGCGACTCGGAGAGTGTTGAAAAGAATCAAAATCCGTGCTCCTTTGAGAGAGCTCTCGTGGGGGCGAGTAACTAACACCATTATAGGAGGAAGAAGCCGCGAAAGAATGCGGCGGTTGTTGGAGGTGGTGGTGGCGCGATTGAGGCGGTTGTGAAGGGGCGTGCGAAGTGAAAGAAGAGGTCGGAGGAGGCGGAGGAGGAGGATTATGGGAATGAGGAGGATTGGAACTTGGTTTTGCAATAGCAGAGAGAGCAAGTTCTTCGACCTGGATTAATTGGTCCAAGAAAGCGTCTTCCCAATCTTCGAATACGTCTTCACTCTCATCCATCATCTTCGTCTTTGCTCGATTTTTCGAAGTTCACTTCGCGGCCTCGGAACAGCGAGGGCATATGGTGATGTTTCGGCCCTTCCCAGTTTGCACTGTCCCTGTCTTTCGAATTCTATTCTTAAAAAAGTCTATTTTAAGAGGTGTTTGGCATCCGTAGTTTCTAAAATACTTTTTCGCTATCTAAATACCCTCTTACTCGTATACTTTTATGGGCCTGCGACTTTTAAATTACACCCTCTTCGCCCAAGTTACACATTTTTTGTGAAGGCATCATATGTTGTCGTGACCTTTTAATAAGAAGTTCTTAGGAATCAATGGGACTGCCATTTCTTACTATGTGTTCTAAAGCTGAACTTTTTTAAATTCACAACTCTGAATTAAGGCCTATTTGGGTTGAAATAGCTTATAAATATACAAAAAGAGATATCTCGACTTATATAAAACGTGTTTATAATCGTGATTACAAATAAAACCTTAATAGATACAAGATACTCCTCCAGTCCTTATTATAAAACCCCATTTGACTTTTTATTTGGTCCTAATTATAAAACCCTAATTCATTTTGTCTCTTATATTTATGCATTTTTTTTCCAAGATAATCCTTCTAATAATGATAGTTTTAGCCAATATACTTAATTAGCAAGGATATTTTAGGAATGACAACACTTATTTATTATAAATAACCAACTTAACTTACTTCCTTAATTTCCTCAAATAAGTCAATTGGGTCTTATAATTAGGACCGGAGGAGTACAAGTCATTATTGTCTGCTTATAACCTAGTAGGAAATTTGTCATTATTTTAGGATTTTTCTCACATATCTATTAAAGTAGTGTCTTTATCTTCTTTTCTTAGCTTGTTTAGCAATTCTATTTGCACTTTAACTTAGTGTACTATGTAAAACTCTTAACTTCTTAATATCATTTGGTCTTATTCCCAAAAAAAAGTTGCAACATTTTTATTATATATTTTTCATCCTAAATTTGTTTTTATCTTAAATATAATACCTCAACTTATATTATCTTTTAAGTTTATACTCCTCCGATTCTAAATATAATACTCATTTTATAATATGATTTACACTATAAAATGAATATTATGTTAAGGACTAGAAAAAAAATTTTAATTCTCTCTATTTATTAAACATATTAAGCAAATTTTAATTTTTAATGCAAATAATTAAAGATATATTATAAGTAAAATCAACCTACATTTTTATTAATAGCTGAATTAATTTTTTTAATTTTTATAAATTAGTTATCTAATTTTTAGATCTAAAACCATTATATTAAATTAAAATTAAAATCTAGTCAAATCATCCGGTGATGTTGTAAACTGTAATATACTGGTTCAAGTAAAACGGGTAGTGTGGATTTGCACCAGTTTGTACATTTTTTATGAGAAATCAAATCATATAGCACCTCTGTTTGTTAATATCAAGGTTAAATAATTAACGAGTGGATATTAAAAAAAATAGTTATTTATGATAAATTAGTGTTATTTTTTAAAAAAATATTCTTACTAAACATATTGAAACTACATTTTAATGAAAAGCCCCATGGGAATTATTTAGAGATAAAAATAGATAAACATGAGAAACTATTATATTTAAGATCAAATTAATTCTACAATTAGTCTTATATTAAGGTGGTATTATTAAACTATGAAAAATAATTTTACAGAGCTGGGCAACTGGCGATTAGGACTTTGATGTCTTCCTACAAGATTGTGTTGGTAAATCCAGAACCAAGGGGAATTACGAAAACATCAGAAACAACATGCTATGATGCAACGGCGAAAATCAACGCATTTATGATAACAAGTCGTTGTATTCGCAGGATATCCATCTTGACAAGGATGTCCAGTGATAAGTGTTAGGAAAATCAATGCATTTTTTATAATGAGCACTAAATCTGTGAATATTTTTAAAAAAAATAGATGAATTAGTTATTTGAAATAAATTTGTATTAGTTTTTCTTAAATACCTTATTTAATCATGTACATTAAAACTATTCTCTATGAAAAGCTCCTTCATATGGGTAATAACTTGAAATACTTTGGGAGAAATTATAAAATTCAAAGATAAAGTGAATTGAAACCGTTTACTACTTCTTGTCCTTAATATAAGAGTTAGGTAGGGGTTGTGTTTGGTCAAAATATAATATTTCAATATACTTTGTCTTCTGCTTTTCTCAAAATATCTATATTGATTGTAGAAGATTTCTACTAAGAAATAATTTTAATCAATGTATATGATTGAATATGATGGTTTAAAAAGATCAACACACATTTATGACAAGTAACTAACTTAAATAATTTTCTTAATATCATCATATTAATTATCTAGTTATTATATTAAGAATTGAGAATAACATCTAAAATTAAAATGGAAATAATAGTTGTATCCATAAACTATTCATCTTATAGGGGACTGACATGTCCAGTGATACAAAACGGAGTCTATTTTGGAGTTCTTGTTAAAATCTTTTGAAGTTGAAAGATCAAGATCCAACAAGCAGGATACGAAGAATAAACGAAGTTTTCTCCCTCGGATAGCACGGGCATGAGAGTCGTCCCCTTTTTTTTTTTTTGGACTGCGAGGAATTGCATGATTCTCACAGATAGCATTCCTTATCATCACTTGACATGACTCAGTACTACAAAATGAATTGGGTTAATATAATTTTCTGTGCTCTAAATTTTTCATCTTGTTTTGGTTTCTTAAATTTCTTTTTATTTATAATATTGGTTTCTATAATTTAATAAAAATTTAGACTATTTTTCTCCCTGAGAGACCAAAACTTATAGTTTGAAATTTAAAAGATCAAAACCAAAATAAGGAACAAACTTGAGAGACCAAAGATTATATTAAGCAAATATATTTGATTTTATGAAAACAACTATAAGGAGTCAAAATGATAGAAACCAGTAGAGATGAGAGAAATGTGGTAATCCTATAAGTAATCCAGTTAGTAATGGAGACTCCAAAACCAAGTTTGAGAGCAAGTGATGAGCCAACCCAACAAGCATGCCAAATAATTACTCTTCTAGTTCTAAATGTAAAACATATTTTATAATATAATTTGTACTACAAATGGGTCTTACAATTAGAACCAGAAAGTGCATATATATCCATTAATATTAATATAGACTATAGCTTCATCTCTTCTCTTTATTCTACCTTCGATTCTTAATATAATAGCTAGTTTGACTTTTAACTTAGTTCTAAATATAATACCTCAATACATTTTGTCTCCAATATTTATCTATCTTGGCTTCAAGTAATTCCTATATTAGTTGCATGCGTTAAGAAGTTAGCATCAATAGGTAATTCAAACATTCATGATTAATAAGGATATTTTATGAAAAATAACATTGATTTACTATAAATAACTAACTTAACTAACTTTTTTAATCTTCTCAAATTAGTCAACTAAGTCTTATTAAGGACCAGAGGTAGTATTATATTTTCAATAATATCAACGTAGATTGTTGCCAAAGTATAATTATGACTAAGGTGATAGCTTCATGTATCATATACAGATCATATTTTATTATGGGATCTATATGTTACATTGAGTGATTAAAAATAACTTAAATTAATTTGTGATTTTAATTTTAGCCGATTTATACTTTTGTTATGTAATCTGAAATCGATGATTAAGCACTTATAGTTTTGAAGTTTTTGCTAATGCCTTGACTTTAAGATGCTGTCGACTATTGAAAAGAATGAGATTTTGATTCCCTATAATATTTACTATAGTATTTTGTAATTTGTAATTATATCCAGCGTTTTTATGTTATTCGTAATTATTTGAAGCAACAGCATAAGGATCGATTTTTTCTTGTCTAAAAATAACTTGTTTCATTTTTCACAGAGCCTTAGGCATCTGCATTGATGGCATTAAGGGCATTACATCTTGTTCTTCATCGTGCAATAAAAAGAGATATAAAAAGAAAAAATTATTATGAGATTTAAAATAAGAATATACTTACAAAAAAGTCTCAATAATAAATAAGCTGTATGAAACTTCTTGTCGTTTTTTATCCTATAACTTATCATTCACTGGTCATGAGACTTCTTATTTATTTTTTAGTATCATACAGTAATTTTTCCTATATAAAAAAGCATATATATTAAATATATTCGTTAATAATTATTAGTTGTATGAAATAATTTTACCTTTTTAAAAAAAATTCCTAAAATAAGTTAGATGGGTAATAAGATCTTCCCAGACAATGAGTGATGGATCATAATGAGCAACCTGGGGCAGGAAGGCGAACGTTTGGTGGAATTGATTACAAAGACCTAAAATCTTGTGAACCAAATTTAAAGGGATGGGTCCAAAAGTAGTACGAGAAATGAGAATATAAATAATAAGTGCAGTGGCAGTGATTAGCTGTATTAATTCATGCTTTTTTTTTAAAAAAAAATCATGCTTAACACAATAGGTGGCCATATATTCTCATTGCCCTTTTCAAGACAGACAGCCTATATTTAATTATGAGAGCGACTGGCATTAATTTATATATATGGGGAAGTTAATTTTTTTTATTTGTACAGTTTGGGCATAATTAATTTGGAAGTGCTTATAATTTTATTCAATTTTAAATTAAGTCCTTGAGTTTTTTTTCCTTTTTATCAGGCCCTTTAAGTTGGTTCTGTTAAATTTGTTAACTCCTGCTGTTAAATAAAAAACAACACTGTTAAAACTTCCGTTAAAAAACATGGCAATCGTCTTCCGCATCTAAAATAACTCCTTCTATCTCCTTTCCCAGTAGCCTTTTCTCTCCTTTCTCTGCATTTGCCTATCTTGTTAAGTTGATCCCTTATCACACCCCAACACATACACATATATATATTTTTTTTTGATAACAAGAGGAAACCTTAACAACTCCTTACATGGCTGTTGTCAGCACACAGCCACTCAATATCCAGTACCCTATTTATTTGCTGAGGAGGGTTCTGTAGAATATACACGCCTGGCATCGCCCCAAGACCGAGCTTTGCTAACAGATCAGCAGCTTGGTTACAGCTACGAGGTGCATATGAAAGCTTCACATTCCACTCCCTAGTCAACAATGCTCGGGCCTCTCTGATTATCACATAGTCATCATGAAGTTCGTTGGGGTCCTCTGAGAGTAGTTCAATGGCACTAGTAGCATCAGACTCAAGTATGACATTTCTATAACCTTCGTCCCATGCCACTTTTAGTCCATGTAAGCATGCTTGTAGCTCAGCTGTCAGTGCATCACCCTGCCCGATATGAAAGATAAAGCCACGAAGAAATTCACCCCGCATGTTCCGAAGAAGGCCACCGCAAGCACTAATGTTTCTGTCAGGTGAGTAGGCACCGTCGACGTTCACTTTGATCCAGTTATTGTCCGGAGGTCTCCATCTTTCTTCCCCATTGCTGCGTTTTACACCCTCTATAGGAGTTCCACGTAAGTGTCCCTGGATCTCGTGCATGGAGCTTAATATGGCTTTCGAGTTTGCGATGATTGCTTCATTACGCAACTCTTTTCCTTCAAATATGATTAGATTACGACGTCTCCATAGCCACCAGCATACAACTGCAAAGAGAGAACCCCACTCTTTCTCATTATGATTTCTACAATTCAGATTCCATCGGAGCCAGTCAGAGGAACCAAGGGAGCAAAACTTCTTCCAGATTGATGCGTTAACCAGTCCTTTCCAAAGGAGCCAAGTATTGGTGCAATCCCGAAGAACGTGTAGTACGTCTTCCGCGCCATTATGACATATCGGGCACTGATCATCCATACTTAGGCCTCGTCTATGTCTCGCAGTATTCGTGAGGAGGCTTTTGCGGGATGCTAGCCAGATAAAAGTTCTGCAACGTTGGGGAATTGCTAGCTTCCATATTCGTTTCCAGTATGGATCTGAATCTGCAATCTCTGGGCTAAGATTGTCGTAGGCCGACTTTACGGAAAATAATCCATTACGCTCCCATTTCCACTTCACAGTGTTGTCAGCCAGACACTCAATACCAGCAGCCACCCTCTCCCACGTGGCTTTGATGCCAGCCCAAATGTTAGAGCCTCCCCGTTTTGGATCTATTTTGGGCATTAAATCATCGCCACATCGGTACTTATCACGAAGGACCTTGACCCAGAAGTCATCTCTGCATTTAACAAGTCTCCATCCCAGTTTCATGAGGAGAGCTTGGTTTTGAAGTTTTGTATGTCGAAGTCCTAGCCCTCCTTTGGATTTAGGTTGACAGACCGCATCCCAAGCCACTAACGGCATTTTTCGGTGTTCTGCTGAACTGCCCCAAAGGAATCCTCGATTGAGCTTGTCTAGTGTCTCGCATGTTGGTGACGGTACAAGCGAGGTTTGCATGGTGTAATTAGGGATGGCGGACATGACTGACGATATCAATGTTGTTCTTCCTGCGAGAGAGAGAGAACCTGTCTTCCACTTGGAGAGTCTGGTTTTGACTTTATCCACAACACTCTGGAAAGATCCCTTGTTGACGCGTGAGTGGTGTAGATTCACACCCAGATATTTTCCAAGATCTGAAGTTTGAGTGAATCCCAGCCTACCACTAATTTCTGAGCATCTATTATGATTTATGTTCATGGAGAAGAAAATGCGAGTCTTTGAGTGGTTTACCTTCAGTCCAGAGCTTCTACTGAATTTCTCAAGGCATTGATTAATCAAATCTGCTTGTTCGAGATTAGCTTCTGCAAAAAGAAGGACATCATCTGCGAAAAAAAGATGAGTGATGGGGGGTCCTGTTTTAGTGAGTCTAATAGGACGCCAGTGATTATCTTCAATCTCTTCTTGGATGATATGAGCTAGTTTCTCCATACATATAACAAATAGATAAGGGGAAATTGGGTCTCCTTGGCGCACACCCCTAGAGGAAGAAAAATTCTTAGCCTTGTCTCCATTCCATAACAGTTGAAAGTCTGCTGTGCTAACACATGAGGAGATAATGTCTACAAAATGATTAGGGAGCTGTAATTCCTTGAGACATCCTATTAGAAAATTCCAATTGACACAGTCATAGGCTTTCTCAAGGTCAATCTTAATAGCCATGAAGCCTTTTTTACCTTTCATGTTACGCATAGAGTGAATAACTTCCTGAGCCACAATGATATTATCAGAGCTAAGGCGACCGGGCACAAAGCCACACTGATTTGGAGAGATGGTCTGGGGCAAAAAGGTCTTTATTCGATTTGCCATAATCTTAGTCACAATCTTGTATACTACATTGCAAAGGCTAATGGGGCGAAGATCTTTAAGGGTCTCCGGTGGGTCCTTTTTGGGAATAAGCACAATCAAGGTACCATTGATCTCTCTTAACGTGTCAGGGCGGTCAAAGAGTCGTTGAACACATGTCACCAGTGAGTTTCGGATCCTTCCCCATTGATTTTGGAAAAAGAGTGCATTAAAACCATCAGGCCCTGGAGACTTGAGGGGTCCCATACTGAACAAGGCACTTTTGATTTCTTCTTCATCAACAGCACGTTCACACCCTTTACGAAACACCTCATCAAGTGGGGGATAGGTGATTCTGCAGTTCAGGCTATCTCGAACAGGAAGGTCCTCTTGAAATAGAGAGGAGAAGAAGTTAGTAGCTTGCTGTTTAATTTCTTCCGTGTCATAACACCAAGCTCCATCCTCTAGTCGAATAGCATCAACACGGTTAACCTTCCTTCGCTTATTGGCATGGGCATGGAACAGTTTGGAGTTATGGTCCCCGTATACGGCCCAATTAACACGCGCCTTTTGAGCCCATAAGAGTGATTCTTGGGCAATCACACTCTCAAGCTCCTTCCATATTTCTAGCTGAATGTTTTCATAAAAGCTCCGATTAGCACCACGAGCAATAGCCCGAGTTACCCCATCTAATCGTCTCATAAGTTTTCGTTTACGGTCCTGGATGTGCCCGAAGACTTGTTTGTTCCAAACTCGGCAAGCATCAGTGAACTGAGTAATATTAGATTGCCAATCCAGATGCTCCTTCCAATTATCACGTACGAAATCATTAAAATTGTCATGCAGGATCCAGGATGCAATAAAACGGAAGGGACGGCGTGGTCGTTCTGTGCGTAAGTCAAGACGAAGAAGAAGTGGACGATGATCAGACTTATAGAAAGGCAAGTGAGCAACCTTTGCCTGAGGGAATAACTGACACCAAGCTTCGTTTGCTAAAAAGCGATCCAACCGAGCTTCCGACGTCCCTCTTTTCCAAGTTAAATCGGGGCCAGAGTATCCGAGATCCTGAAGATTGCTCTCATCAAACCATCTGCAAAAGTCATTATCAGCTGAGAGTTTATAGGTTGCAGAAGATCGTCTTTCCCACTCTAATAGCGTTGCATTAAAATCGCCGCCGAGTAACCATGGCTCTTGAGTGACGCTGGCGATTCGAGCGAGTTGCCCCCATAAATTTCGACGCATCATAACATTTGGGCTCGCGTAAATAACTGTCATAACCCAGGTATTGCGGTGGCTATTCTCAATTCTAAAGTGAATGAATTGTCTATTTCGTTCAAGGACTTCAAGCTTCCTAATCCCAGTATTCCAAAGACACCAGATCCCCCCACTGTAACCTTCAGCTTCAATATAAGTATAGTCTTGAAAACCAAGACGTCCAATACGTTTTTCTGTGTTTGATTTATCTGCACGAGTCTCCACCAGAGCCAGGAAATCCAACTGGAAGTGGTTTTTAATTTCATGGGTCAGTTTAGCAAAAGTCTTTGCCCCTGTACCTCTCGAATTCCAGATTATGTAGTTCATAAAAACACATTTTCAGAATTTGGCACGTCATTAACATCCCGCGCCTGGACAATATCCAAAAGAGAGGAGGAGGTCGGCTCCGCAACCAAGGGGTCATCCGAAGGGGTAGCTAGTGTGTCTTCATGAGACGTCCCATTATTATGCATGATGTCCATGCCTGTTGTGCCTTGAGAACCACCTACGTATGTTGGGCCCATATCCATTTGGCCCATCAAAGGGACATGTTGAAGAATAGAAAAAGGATTGGTGCTAATAGATGAGTCTTGGCTCACGCAAACCGTGTCAGAATTTTTATTTTCCTTGCCACGTTTGCACTTCGCATCATTCTTTCTTTTTGAGCCTACTCTAATCCACGTGGCAGTAGAGTTGCCGATATCCTTCCCAAAATTACGCCTTAGTGATTTCCTTGATCCCGTTTTTTCAGCAGTATCCTTTTGAGATCCCATCTGATTTGCTACGCTCTTCACCATATCTTGTTTCTTGATTCGCGACTGATTTCTAGTTGGATTTCCCAAATCCGATCCCACTTTTTTCTCCATCAGATTAACTCCTCTCCGAAAGTCACGTTTAACTAACATTTGCGGCCCCAAGCATCCGTTGCTTGGCGTCGGCGAGCCTTCCATCATCGGAATCTGGATTTGGCCACCCTCATTGATCAGTTCTTGCTCCTTCACGTCACATGTCTCAGCAGATTCCTTTGTTATATCCGGCCTGGGCACCGTCCCTCTAGTCGCAACATCTCCGGTTTTATCCTGTAAATTACTGGGGCATGCTTGCTGTTGATGGCCGTACTTACCACAACAGAAGCACACTTGGTGAAGCCCTTCATAAACTATCTATCGATCTTCACCCCACACTGTAAATGCTGGCAATAGCGGCTTTTGAAGGTCAATCTCAACGCATATCCGTGCGAAGCTCCCCTTGTCATATATAGATGTGGATCTATCTACTTTAATTGTCTTTCCTACCATATTACCGATCATACGTAACGACTCCACATTGTAGAATTCCATTGGTAAGTCTGGGATGCGAATCCAGGCAGCAATGCGTCGTTGGGTGTCTGCCTTCCACGGGTTGAAATTCGGTCGCCATTTTTGAACTAAGAGATAGTGGTCATCAATCATCCAAGGTCCTTCTTGAAAAGCATAATCTCTATCTTCTTTGCTTGTGAAAGATACTATGTAATACTCATTACTCAGGGGGGTAACCTTCAGAGGTTGTTGTGGTTTCCACATTCGCCGCACCCTGTCTATGAGTATTAACTAGAGAGGAATGGCGACTGGAGGGCGAGAGAGTGCTGAGGGAGAAACAGGCGAGGGGAAGAGAGGGCAAGGGGCAGGTGACGGCGACGGTAGGGGAGGACCGGAGAGAGACAAGGGACCCATCCCTATCACGACGTTTGTTTTGGTAGTGGCGGAGGAAGCGTCGAGAAGGGAAGAACTCCAGGGGAGGGACTGCCGCTAGCAACCGGCGAACTGGGTCATGGTCATAAAGAGAAACTCCTGTCTTTAGGGTGTGGAGGGTTCCTAGTTAGTCATGATGAACAAGAAGACATTGTCAAGGGCTGGAAACAATTTTTTGCGAAGCAGAATGCAGAAAAGGACCCTGAGAAGGAGAACTCAGAGGAGGATGAGAGTGACGTGAATATTGCAAATGGAAAATATCCAGTATTAAGTGCGACGGCAGAACAATACAGTGCATGGTGTCAACCATGGATGAACTCATTGATAATAAAGCTACTGGGGGCGCATGTTCCAAAACATACACATATATATTAATACCCCATAGTCCCCCTTGTCATGTCCCCAGCTCTCTATTTCTTCTTTTCTCTTTTCTATCTCTCTTATCTTCCCCTCCACTGCTTAGCTTTCTTGACATGACCTCAAAAGCTAGCAATGACTTCTTCTTGCTTGATGAAACAAAATGTTGGCCAAGTGACCTTTCTCTCTCAACTTTAAATTTGCCATTTTTGATGAGGTGATTCCACCTCTGGCTACCTTTGTTCAACTCTGCCTTCCAAAATCTTGAAGATTTCTGACACATTTGGTTGAAGGCTAGGATGTGATTGAGTACATTGTAAAGACGCAAGATTTTTGACCTGTAGGGGTTCAACTTGTTGCTAATTAAAAATTGGCCAATGTGATAAAAGTATTAAGAATGATAGAGTAGTTCATCGGTAAAAGTTATCTTACAGAGAAAACTGAAGCAAATTATCAGCTTAGCTTTCATTATATGGAACAAGTAAAAATTGATTGATAAGAGGTGACATGGCCGAAGGGGAGGAATGTTTAAATTCGAGTGAGAAGGATGTTATCAGAAGAAATCAGCGTAATATGGCGGACAAATGCAAAGAGAGAATAGAAGTTATGGGGAAAGGAGATAGAAGGAGTTGTTTCAGATAGAAAAGACGCTTGCGATACTTTCTAATGGAAGTTTTAACAATTTTCTTTTTTATTTAACAACAGGGATTAAAGCATTTAACAAAACAAATTTAAAGGACCCAATAAAAAAAAAAGTTCAAGGACTTGATTTCAAATTGAATAAAACTATAAGGACCTCTAAATTATTTATCCCTATAATTTTTGATTCAGTTTAAGCTTGTAGCTCGATTTCTAAGAGTCTATTTGGTACGAAGGACCTTCCTTTCGAATTCCTTGCATTTACCTCGTACCAAACATGAGGTAAATTTTGACTTGGTAACTAAATTCTTATAATTTTGCCTCAGTACTCAAACTATAATTTAGAGCTTATAATTTTTCTTATTTAAAACCTCTCATACACTTCTTGAAATATATAATCTTATTTTCTAAAAATATGATGACCAATATTTTAAATTATTAAAACTATAAGGATTGTGTAATATTGGAGTTAAAGTTTAGTGACTAAATGGTACTACCTCCGGTTCAAAATATAAACTAAACTTTTTTAAAAGAATTGTCTTTTTTTATTAGATAACATTCACTTTTATCCAAGTATTTAATGAGTTTTTTTTTTCAATTTTATCCCAATATATTCTCTTTTCTTTTTAATTTATTCATTGCATCTTTACTTATATTAGGAAAAACAAATATATGCCTAACACATTTATTGTTTTAAATTGATTTTAAATAGTTTCTTGATAAACGTAAATAGATAAAGTTTGGTTTACATTTTGAACCGGAGGGAGTAACTAACTAAAAATTATAAATATTAAGTTGTAATGAATCAAAATTTAGAGATTGAGTTATAACTGATTCAAAATTGTAAGGGTTTAATAAATTAATTTTTCCTATATATAAATTTTAGGTTAAAAATGTATATCATTTATATAATATTAAAAAATTTGAAAATTTGGAGCTAGGACCAATGGTTATTCTCACTTTCAAGGTTTTCTTTAATAGAAAATATAATATTCCTCCGGTCCTTAATATAGGACCCAATTATTGAGTTGCTTTTGGTCCTAAATATAAGACCCATTTCTCATATTTATCAATTTTCTCTAAATTACCCCTGTAAATACTCCCTTAACCATAATCAAATAAAAGAGGGAGAGGGGTATTAAGAAATATGATTATGGTGTTTTAGGAAAAACGTGTCACATTTTTTATAATTAACTAACTTAACTAACTTCCTTAATCTAATCAAATTAGTTAAATGGGTCTTATATTAAGGATCGGAGGAGTACTTTAAAATAATTATCTCAAAAACAGTTTTTTTTTTCATTCACACGATTGTAGTCCCTTTTTTTAAAACTAAAAACAATGCTGGTCCCATGAATTGGTTGGTTCTCTCAAGAGAATGTTTGGGCAAATCAAATTATAATTTTAAAAATAATTTTATGATATATAAAGTAAATATATAGACGGGTTTATCTTAATTTGCAGAAAATATTTTTTAAAAGTACTTTCAAGTGTTTTGAAACACTCCCAATGAAATAGTACCATTTGAAACTTCCTAGTTTATTACCCATATATTATCACAGGAAAAAAACATTAAGATACCCTCAAAAATACTAAAGAACAAGTGGGGGTGGGTAAATTTTAAAATTTCAAATCAGACCCTAAATATTATTTTTAAAATATTATGAAATGATAACACTATAGCTATTGACTGCACAATAGTAATAAATAACTAAATAAGAAGTAGTTACTAGATCTCTAACAATATTTAATATATTTTTTGAACTTTTGAAACATAAGTAGTTAATAATGAAATTAGAGTAGTTAATAGCTAAAAAAAAGTAGTCATCAAAATTTTAAAAATGAAAGTAGTGAATCGCAATATTAGAATAGTCAGTAGCTAAATAAGAATAGTCATCATAGTTTTAAAAAACAAATGTAATCAATAACTAAAAAAAAAATCAATACATAAGAAAGAGTGGTCATCAGAACTCCGAGAGCTGGAATTACTGAGGTGACAGTATTTTAAAAAAAATTTAAAAAAATAGTAAAATACATTTTTGTAATTTATAAGATTTAAAAATTCTAAAATAATATGTGAGGTTTAAATTTTTTTTTTTGGCCAGAATGTGAGGTTTAAATTGAAATTTTAAAATTCACCTACACTCATTTGTCTTTACTCCTCTGACCCTTAATATAGGACCCAATTGTTGAGTTAGTTTTGTTCTAAATATAAGACCCATTTCTTATATTTATCAATTTTCTTTAAATTACCCTAATAGATATTCCCTCAACCATAATCAAGTAAGAGAGGAAGAAAGGGTGTTAAAAAATATAATTATGGTATTTTAAGAAAAACGTGTTATATTTCTTATAATTAATTAACGTACCTAACTTCTTTAATTTAATCAAATTAGTTAAATAAGTCTTATATTAATAACCGGAGGAATAGTATTTTTGAGGATGTTTTGGTTTTTTTTTTTCCTAATTATCACGCCAATGCACAGATCGAACATTAATTTATCAGAAAAATCATCTGACAAATGTAATTTTTTTGGGGAATATCGACATGTACAAATTTCATTTGCTTTCACCTCAGAATTGGTCACCACGATTGGGCGAAGGCGCGTAAATTCTTGTATGAAATGTGCTGCAGCAGCTGGACAGGGGAAAGGGCTGATATTCTCTCCGATGCTTTGAATTTTCTATTCTTGCTTAAGGCTTAGACTTACCCATCCAAATTAAAATCTCGCATGGATTCTCTTCATCCTTCCCCGAGTCCTTTTCCTTGTAATTCACAGCTTTTTGGTACTGATTCCCAAGCATTATGACTTCAAAGAAACACGGGGAATCCCGCTCACCAAACCCACGACGCCAAGCAAACGACTTATAGCTACAGTACTCTTTGTTCGTCTTTCTCAATACTTTGTCCCTCGGGATACAAAAGCTGGGTAGATCAGGACTCAGAATCGGGGGCGATTTCGGTTTATCCATGGTAAACAAGTCTTCGAGTGCTGGGAGGTAGCCAGATCATAGAATAACGAGAAACCCCCCCGGGCGCTTCTTTCTTGTGCGTATTGGATTTTGAGCTGAAAAATATGGTGGGTATATTTTCAAGATTTACTGTTGGAAGGAATGCCCATCGACGGACGCAAAGCGCTCTTGTAAGACTCTTCTCCCTTTGAAGAAATTTTGTTGTTTGGCTTGGTTTGTGTTTGAATTTGTGTCATGATCATCCTTCTTTGGAATTGAACTGGCTTATGAAAAATTATGACTGTTAATCCCCATTTAGTTTCATTTATGTTTTGTGAACTTTAGAAGGAACGGTTTGCTGCGCTTGTTTGAGCCTCTTGTGTTGTATTGAATCCAAAATCCTTCTCTTTCTATTTTAAAGTTATGTTGCCCTACAAATTCCTTGCTCTTGAGATTTCCAAGTGAGAAAAATGAGAGGTGCTGGCTAGATAGAGGTTTAGACTATCTTATACCTTTGGATTTAGACATTTACTTGTTTGATGGCTTAGATGCTGATACAATCTTATTTTGCTATATGCCTGGTCAAAATTCATGCAGGATGAGAGAGAATCGTTACCTCCGAATTCTGAAGGTGCCACTGCCCAGAGTGCCGTCACAACCACTTCTCATGGAATTGAAGTAGCAGTAGAGTTTAAGCCTGTTGAACACCCGACTGAGCCTCTTGACCATGATAGACCAGTTCAGTGCCCGTTGCCAGAACCTTCAATTATCAATGTAAGATAAATATCCAATTTTCTTCTTTGTGCCGGACTCTTCCTTACTTTAATTTATACAGTCTTTGTGATTTTAGAAGCGATTAAGTTATCTAGGCTGCAATTTCATGAGTGAGTTGATTAAAGGAACAAGCAATTTTAATCTTGCGTATGGTAACCGAAGGGAGTTCATCTCTTGCCCGGCACAGATTTCGTTTTGCGACCTTCGTTAGAAGCCGTCGTGATATCTGCACATTACTGAGTTTCATGCTTGTATTTGATGCATGCTATTCCGTTATTTATGAGGATACCTATTTGTTTGAACATTAAACTCTTTGGTCATTGTATGCATAAAGAAATCTGTAATGTGGGTGCAATAATTTTCAAGAGATAGAAGATATTATCTTGGCAAGCCTGCTTAGAGCTTCGAGTTGTTGATATTTGGAAAGTCAGAAAACATTTTCGTAAGAACCAATGAAAATATTTCTAAGATCATTATATTTGGAAAGTCAGAAAACATTTTCATAAGAACCAATGAAAAAATTTCCAAGATCATTTGTAACAACAATTTGCTGCTACTCTCTTTAATTCACCTGTATTCAAGTTTATGGCATGCTTTTGTGGGTTCATATCATGTGGGTGAGAATTTGGGGATTAAAACAAAAATATGTTGTACACTTAGTCCCTATTAATGAATTGAACCATTCAAGCCAAGCACATTGTCCAAAAGCACGTTTGAAAAACAATGGAGCTGGTCACCTCATGCATGCGTTTGTGGGTTTCTTTTGTTTTTTCCCCACTTTTTCTTTCCTGGGAACAAAATTTGGTTTAAGAATTTTGAAATCTAGTTCTTCTTCATCAATCCTCAGGATGGAAGAATATGGAAAGACAGAGCATCTGCAACAATGCATAGAAGATCTGACGTGGCAATGATGAAGGATGGAGGAACCCTTGAATCCAATGGTGCAGGGTCAAAGCCACGGACAACTCATTCTAACAGAACGATTCTGCCATCTCTCAGTGCCCCAGAACATAATATCTTGAACCTTCTTGAAGAATGTAACGCATCAGGGATGTAAACTGGTATTGTTTTTAATATGGGATTCTGTTCTCAACTTTCATAAGTTGGATTGTGTTCCTTCAGTAGCGTTTATTCTTAATGCCCAATTCATTTTGCTTGGGGCAGTGAAGATTGAGAATTGTTGATGATTCAAGCCATCATACATTTTTTGTCACAGTTTTTAAGGCCTCCTTTAATAAACGCACCCTATTGCTTTACATTTGAGAAATGTAGCATGAAGCTATTCATGCAGTCTAACACATCGCATCAACTCATTCCTTTCATTCCATCTCTGTTACTCTTATTATTGTATCTAAAACTAGCTTTTAATCGTTCTATGGCCGGTGAAATCATCACTTGAACTGGTTGAAACAATGATTGTCAGATGCAGAATTGCCAATCAATATAGAAGAATTAGAAAATATCTGCTCCTCTGGTCCTTAAAGTAGGACTTATTTAATTAATTTGATCAGATGAAGAAAGTTAATTAAATTAGTTAATTATAATGAATATGACATGGTTTCCCTACATTAAGGATCAGGGGAGTATTTGAACATGGTCTGAATTCTCTGGCTGTCTTGGTATTTCAACAGAACATCACAGTTTCTTTTCTTCAAATCAAAGGTTTCATTGTAACAGAGCTGGAGCATTTTTGTGGTGGCATGGATTTCATTATTTGAGCAATAAGTTTCAATATTTACATCTAGAAGTAATTTGAAATCTTCAGAACCGACCCTTATCAAATGTTGCTGCATAACCATGTGGTTGAGAATCCAGGAATTTTCCTTTGCCTTGATTCTGTGCATGTATGCAACTTTTTTGATTTGAAAATTATTATTTTTTCTTTTCTTTCCTCTTACTACTGGCAGTACATTGAACTTTTCTAAGGTATAACTTTTGCATGCACCCGCAACCAGCTGTGCTTTGCTTGACCGGATAACTTATTTATATTTTGGGGGGGGGGGGGAAGCGGAGTACAATGCATATGTATTTGGTATCAAATTCTTCAATAAGATTGCGACATATGTATTTTACGTTACAATCCATATCTCGTAATTGAGACAAAACTAATGTATTCATCATCAATGGGCATGGTTTGCATGGAAAGAAAAATGGCAAGAAACATTCTGGTTGGTAAGGAAGTTTATTATGCAGGAAACTAGTTTTTCTTAAAATGATGGCATTCTTCTAACCAACAATTATGATTTATGATTTGATTTATGATTTATGAACAGTAATGTGACAGCAAAATTTTAAATTCTCATGTTCTTTTTTAGATTTTATAATGAATATTAATATATTTAAGTGTATTGAAGCCACGTTTCCTTTGTCATTCTATCAGTTATCATCATTATTGAAATGTGTTGACAACGTTTTGCCAGCACGCTTCTAATCAGTCATGAAAACAACAGCTTCTGGTTACTAAAATCTTAAGCGAAAGGCTTCTCAAGATGCTATTGTCTATGGTCCCCCCAAAGCGTAGAAATTATTAAAGTGCGTTTTTGTCTCTTCCAATGAAGTATTTTCTATGCACATGTTCTGATTCAAATCCTGAGCATCATGTTTGAAGGCCCAGCCATCTACTAACTGTGGCGAGCTTTGATAGTTATTAACTAGGTATTTTTATCATTAGTAAGAGCTAAGAAGTCATTAGAACATGAATTGTCGGAACTTTCAAAAGCTTGAGCTGTTATATGCCTGTCTGATGGAAAGCCACAACTGTAAATTCTCGAGTAATAATTGCACACTGAGGACAAAAGAACAGTTGACCGATACCATAAGAAGCAAAGTTCACTACAGCCATGATAGTATAACTGATATAATAGTAACGGAGAGGAAGTTGGGTTATTGAAAAAGGAAAAGCTAGAAGGACACTGACATTGAACGAACTCAGTTTCTGGAAATTACTGAGACTTGTAAAAGAAATGGGTATGAACAAAGATTGAAACTTTATTCATTCTAATCCCAGGAAAGCAACCCCAGAGAAGAAACAGACACTGTGACAGAAGAAAAAAGGAGGGAAAAAAAAGCTATACAGGAAATTCACGAGCCTGAAATGGATTCTCTAGAGTTGGATTCACAAGTTGTTTCTTAGGGCCACGAGAGCTTCCATGGTTCATCCATGTCTTCCTCTGCCATCTCCGATGACGCACTTCGCCGGCATGATTATTTCCGTGAGTTCCCACCGCTGATACCGATGAAGCCGATGCTAAGAGGAAAAGAAGAAGCAGCCATGTGAGCAAGGCTCTCACTCGTTGAACCATTTTGCTTTTCGGTAATAAGTTGCTGGCTTTCTTTTCTTTTCTTGTGCTGTGGCTGTTGGGGAGAGAGGAGATGGATTAATATAAAGTTACTAGATGGACTACTTTGCTTTGTTTTGAAGTCACAGGTTAAATCATTTGGTACACTTGATGTATTAATGGCCTCCTCAAACTATTTGTGGATTGGTTTGGGTTTTGCCCTGGTGGGTTCACTGATTGCCACTCATTGTGATGCTCGAAGTCAGAGTGGACCTTTATAAGAAAACATTCACTTTATTTATGTCATTATCCCAATTATGCTCACATTACTTCAATCCAATATGATTGGTTTTCTTGATACTTTTGCAATTTTTCCTATGCCTAATTCTGATATATTTTTATTATTGACTTTAATTTGTTCATGAGTATAATTCACAGACGATTCTGAAAAATTGTGGTTTATAATATATGATGGATTCAAGGGGCAAGTAAGGAATCATTAGAAATAAATGTCTGATGTTTGTTATGTTATTTCACACATGCAAGCTTGACAAACACAATGCCTCAAATTGAGATAAAGGTTAAAGAAGACGAAGCAGGGGGGAAAAAAAAAGTGAAAGCATAAAGGAAACCAACAAACACCCTGTTAAAAGAAAAATACCTATGGTTGGTTTCTTTGGGTGAAAATGACCTCACAAAACACATATTAGTTGAGAGTGGATCATTTGAAATAAAATAATGATAAAGTTGAGTGAATAGTGACAAGAGTATTAATTATGGATGGATTTGGTCGGAAAAAATATTGAAATAATTTCATTTTTAGCAGAAAAATTATAAAAAAAAAAAAAATTATATTTTACTTCAATGCGGAATTTCATTTCAATAATTTGTATATGCATGCATGATTAAAAAATATGAAATAGAGATGGAAATTTAAATAACAGATGAAGATATTGTGGAAGGAAAATGGATGCAGGTTAGTGATACAAGTAAATTTTAAGAATTGACCAGATGCATAATCCATAAATTTTTTTTAAAAAAAAATATATTGAATATTGACCCATGAAGAGTAAAACTACAGTAACATTATAACTTAATTATATTGGTGTGAAGCTAAATTGTGGGCTCATAACTTTGCACAGTGTTTGAAATTAAAAGGAATTAAACTATTACGTATTAATAATGATTCATGAATCATTATGTTGAGAGAAATATTTTAATTGAGCTTGAAAATATTCAAATATAATTTACTAGTATTAATAAAGAATTAAAAATAATTTTTATAAAATATTTAATTAAAAATAATTTTGTGCCCAAAATAAAATTTTGACATTAAAAAAAGTTAGTTTGGGCTTTGGGCTCTGTAAGGACCTTAGAAGCCCATAGGGATGGAGACCCATGAAACCCAAACGCCGTGCCCGCTGGTGGCAAATCTTCGTCCACCTCTTCGTCTGCACAATTTTGCATTTCTCATTTCTTTGAGTTCAAGAAAAAAACGACCCAAATAAGGATTCGTACATATTGAAACCAGACCTCGAACTCCGGGTTGTCTCTGTTCCCCTTCGAATCGCATGACTGCTCTGCAATACCTTGAATCGCTGCGCAACGCGCACCCTGAGCTCTCAGATTGGTATAATTCGCTGGAAGATCTATACCAAGAAAACTCTGGCACCAGCTCACTCTGAAGCTTGAGCAGTTCGTTGCTCTTGCTGTTTTTCAGGTCGGGTCCCCCCCCCCCCTTTTTGGGTGTCTTTGAAGTGTTTTACTTGGGATTATTCTTTGTGCCCATGGATGCGTTGGAAAATGCTGTTCAGTTTTTTATTATGTGGACTAGGGTTTTTGAGTTGTGGACAATTGCTATGGATATGTTTCTCCCCTTTTTTAACCCTAGCGCGATTAAGAAGTTATTGTGGGGTTTGGATATTGCAATTGTAGCTATGATAAATCCTTATTGGTTTCCGAAAACGACATGAGGTGCTTAATTGGAGGTTTGAATGTGAAGTAATATAATATGGAAAAATGGGTTTTAGGTAGAAACTTTGGACTTCCTGATCTGAACTTTCGTTTCAGTTATTGATTGATGTTTGGGTCATTAAAAGCAACTAAAGGCCAATTAATTTTGTAATATGCATATTTTTCGGTTTTTATTGGGTAATGAATAGTAATATAGTATTGTTTTCCCTAGTTGTACTACCTACTATGCTCAATCCTAATTGTCCAGCTATACATTCTGATTCTAAAACTAAAAGCCTGAATCTTATACCAGAATGGGGTTTATTGCGGTTCTCCTTTGTTAGACTTTCAAGAAAAGAGATAACTTTCTATTCTTGTGGATGGACGAAATTTACCTTATAAGAACATTTTTCAACATAAAATATGAGGCAAGCAATTAAGGATAATGAGAATTAATAAGAATACAGGAAGTTCCATATCGCTTTGCCCAACTAACTTGAAATGTGGTTAACTCTAACTTTCATGGTGGAGCTGTTGCAATTGGTTGACAATTTATGGTTGTGATAAATGGCTTGGAATTTGTGATTAATTAGCCCCCCCAAAAAAAAAACATTGAAATCAGAGTGCAGTATGATATATAGAGACTGGAGCTCCTTTTAAAGCAACAGAGGTGTTTAACATGAACAAGCTTTGCATTTAATTTTGATTGTGGTTCTATGTTCTACTGACTGAATGCATTTTTATGAGAATGGAGGACTGATGTCATACATTACCTGATAAAACCTTATTACATGGTTTTTGATTTTAATTTTTAACATAATTAAGCTCTGCATTCTGAAGACCCGATATATTTTTTTCTTTCCTGGATGGCATGTTATCAGGGTATGTTCGTTGCAAATTGTTGCACGGTCTCACCCTGTTACTTGCTATTAACCACTTATTGTTGAAGGCAGTCAAATTTGGTCTACGTGAGCTGCTCATTTAGATCATTTTATCCATATTTAGATTGACTTCTTTTTATTTAGATCCTGAAATGTTAGAGCTGTGCTAAACATGAGTCTAACTTTATAATTTATTCTGTTTCTCTTATTCTGTTACTGAAGTTGCTGCTAAGATCATATTCCTGTGGTAAATTCCTGTGTTAGAGATCAGAGTAATTTCCAGTTCTGACTCCTCCATTTTCATATTTATTAATTTTTAATTTGATATCGACTGTTGTGCATATTAATCTGAAGAGCTATGATTTATTTTTTGACTAATTGCACTCGCTATAAAATTTCAGGCCGGTGATGCTCTTATACAGTTATATCACAATTTCATAACAGACTTTGAGACTAAGATCAATCTTCTCAAGCTTGCACATTTTGCTGTGACTGTGTCTCGGCAGTATTCTGAAAAAGAAGCTGCTATTGGTTATCTTGAAGGAATCATTGAAAAGCTTCAAGCTACGAAAGAAAAGCGCATAGAAGAACCAATTCTTTACATCAAGCTGCAAATTGCCTTATTTAAGCTTGAGCAAGGTGACCAAAAGGAATGCAAGAAACTTCTAGATGATGGAAAGAGTACGCTTGATAGCATGACAGATATTGATCCATCTGTATATGCTAGCTATTACTGGGTATCATCTCAGTATTATAAATTTCGCGCCAGGAATTTGCTGAGTTCTACAAAAGTGCTCTTCTCTATCTGGCATATACATCAGTGGAGTCTCTCTCAGACTCATTCAAGCTGGTACGCCTTCAGAATTGTCTCTATGTTATTTAGTTGCGCGGCCTTTGTTGTAACACTTGCATGCATATCTCTATTTTTGTTTGCTCTTGACTGCAAAAGAGGATCAAAGGAGCATATGAAAGTTGTTTCTTGATGTTGTAACTGTTCAGTATTGAAGTAAAAATTCCTTTCTTAAAGAGGAGATTGTTTAATAGATTGTGTATTATGTTATTGATACGATTGTTCCCAATTTCATGCGAGTGGAGTATATAAAGTTGGTTCATTTGAGTTGATATATTGATGCTTTATTCATGTTTTAAAATTGCTCATGTTCAAGGAAGTAGTAACTTGATTGAAATAATACATATCAGTGAATATTTTATCAATTTAGACTATTGTTTCTCATATTTCTGAAGGAAAAGTACTTCGGCAAGAATTTACTTAAAAGAAATGTTATTAAAACGATGGAAAACTTGCTTCTTCTTAATAGAAAAAGTCTCTTGGAGTGAGGATGGGACGGAAAGGAGGAAGATAATAATTCGATCAGGAAGCATGATGAAAGAGGTGTTTTGTGAATGATTAAAACACAAGCCTGTAGCTAACTTGCAAGTTTAAATTGGGAACAATGGCTAAGGGGCATGTTTCTTCATCCTTGTGCTTTAGATTGTAGGATCTGGATCGCTGTTTCATGTAATTAGGTGCTATGGAATTACCATAGTGGATCTTAGCTATTAAGTATGATGGCTTTTGGTAAGAAAAAACGAGCACAAAGCTTGACAGTCTGCATTTTTTCTGGAATTTGGTGACTATGGTTAGAATGGGATGCGATAAGCTTTTCCTGTAACATCTTAGACTAATATTTTGGCCACCTCTTGGGTTTCAGACTTTCAGTGTGTGGCCTTTGTATGGAGCTTCCTTTGTGGATTCACAAAGGGATTGGCAAGTTATTTGGAGCTAATAATTGTTTACCTATTATGGTTTTGGGTTTTTCCTTGTTCTCCATTGTTATTTTCTTGTCATTAAATTGCTTTGTCTAGACTAAGTTGTACTGTGGTAATGACTAATGAGTTGGCAAATGTCGTAATGATAATAATGCTTGTGCACAACATGTTTTGTCTCATTTTTTGTATAATTCTTATTCATGTGTCATTGTAAAGACTAAAGATCATTTTTCTGGTTTACTGTTGCTTTATGCTTGCTTCATGGATAAACTATAAAGATGTTTAATTTGGTTTTGGAAGAAACATTGATTATTTTGTTTTTGGTAAATTGTTAATTGTCAGTCTTTATTTTTCTTGACTAATTGGTTCTTGTTGCACTCACATCAATAAGAAAGCGTGGAGAGGTCCTTTTTAGTTTAGTTCATCCGGTTTATGTTAGTTGATCTATCAGATTGTTTTATTTACTGAATTGTGGTGATTTGTTAGGATTTGGCATTTGATTTGTCCCTTTCTGCTCTTCTGGGAGATAACATCTATTGTGGTGATTTGTTAGGATTTGGCATTTGATTTGTCCCTTTCTGCTCTTCTGGGAGATAACATCTACAACTTTGGAGAACTTCTTGCTCATCCTATTGTAAGTATATTTACCCTATTTTCTGAGTGACTATACTTGGAAATTATTTACTTTGCTGGTTCATGATATGTTTAGTCTGTTGTACCTTTTGCAGATAAAAAGTCTTCAGGGACAAAGGTGGAATGGCTCTACGATATTCTTCAGGCATTTAATTCTGGCGATTTAGTTTGCTATCAAGAATTATGCCGGGTCCATAATGCTGCTTTAAGGGCTCAGCCAGCATTAGTTCAGAATGAGCAAAGATTGTTGGAAAAAAAACATTCATTCTCTGCTTGATGGAGATTATATTCAGGTAAGATGCATGTGCTAATTTGATTGTCATATGTGAAAATGAGGATATTTTGTCACATGTTACTTGGGCTAATTGTAAATACTTGCAGTCGACCCTCTGAAGCTCGAACTATTCCTTTGAGAGTTATTGCTGATCGCACAAAACTTTCTGTGGAGGATGTGGAGCATCTCCTCATGAAGAGCCTTTCAGTACGTCCTACTCAGAACTTTAGTGGAAAAAAATGCATTTGGGAACTTTTATAGTAATTAACTAATAACAGCCATCTATATATATTCATTAAAAATGATGTCCACCAAAATTAACTAATAACAGCCATCTATATATATTCATTAAAAATGCCGTCCACAAATATTAATTACATCTTAATTTATGCGTTTTCAACTTATGGATGCTGATAAATGTATGCAAATTTCATTGCTTACAGTCTGCGCATTTGTGTGGGCTTTTGTTTGTTCAGTCCTATGTGATAATGGTAGGAGAATTATGTTGCAGGTTCATCTGATTGAGGGTATAATCGATCAAGTGGATGGCACCGTTCATATTACTTGGGTGCAGCCTAGAGTTCTTGGAATTCCACAGATTAATCTTTACGGGATCGACTGGATAACTGGACGAGTAAAGTGCACACCGCGTTGCTCTCCATCGAGGCAGAAACGCCTGATCTAATCGGGTCATGATTGTTTGGATTTGCTTTCTGTCCATTGTAACAATTTAAGTAGAAGGGAACACATCCTGGGGCGGCAAAAAGTGAGGAGACTCAGTTCAAATGGACTATAGAGCCAACTTTACATCTTTTGTTTGGTGCTGCCTGCTGCTCATGGAACACACGCTTCCTGGAAGCAGCAGCCTTTTGTACTTGGCTTAGGAAGTGTTGGTTCTTTGGTTGCATGCTTAGAGACAGTGAAATCAATTTGAAACAGGCTGTTTTTAACGCTTTAGAGTGGTTAAATTATCATAGATACTGTGTATCCTGAATTTTGCCTGGATACAACCGGATTTGTCCACATTTTGAAGTGCATTTTACTTGTCGTCACTTTCATGATTATGAGATCCTTGGTTTGGGATGGGAATAACCTCAACTCATTCAAAAAGGTCGGTGGAAAGCATATGATGATTTTGGCTTGCAAGTAAAAATATCACGGGGATTAGGGTCACTGAGATATCTGTTTACTTTTTATGTGATTTGCAAATTATGCGCGCAGTTTAAACAGTAAATCATAAAAAATTTCAATGAAGTAACGTAGTATCAAGATTGAGTTAAGGTATGTAAGTAAAACCATGGTTTTGTTTTGTTGTAGATATGCTTGTATGATGTTATTCACACGTCTTTCAAGACTAAACAGATTGTCAAACAGATTATGGGTGTGTTTTGGACGAAACTAACCGTGGTTTGAAAAAGTGATTCTGGAGAATAGATTCTGTGGAGAATAAATTCTGGAGAATAGATCTGAGAAAAAGTGATTCTGAGAAGT
>NW_021637170.1:0-49232 GCF_004799145.2 Neltuma alba | reverse complement strand
TAACTTTCATGGTGGAGCTGTTGCAATTGGTGACAATTTATGGTTTGTGATAAATGGCTTGGAATTTGTGATTAATTAGCCCCCCCAAAAAAAAAACATTGAAATCAGAGTGCAGTATGATATATAAGAGACTGGAGCTCCTTTTAAAGCAACAGAGGTGTTTAACATGAACAAGCTTTGCATTTAATTTTTGATTGTGGTTCTATGTTCTACTGACTGAATGCATTTTTATGAGAATGGAGGACTGATGTCATACATTACCTGATAAAACCTTATTACATGGTTGAATTTTAATTTTTTAACATAATTAAGCTCTGCATTCTGAAGACCCGATATATTTTTTTTTTCCTGGATGGCATGTTATCAGGGTATGTTCGTTGCAAATTGTTGCACGGTCTCACCCTGTTACTTGCTATTAACCAATTATTGTTGAAGGCAGTCAAATTTGGTCTACGTGAGCTGCTCATTTTAGATCATTTTATCCATATTTAGATTGACTTCTTTTATTTAGATCCTGAAAATGTTAGAGCTGTGCTAAACATGAGTCTAACTTATAATTTATTCTGTTTCTCTTATTCTGTTACTGAAGTTGCTGCTAAGATCATATTCCTGTGGTAAATTCCTGTGTTAGAGATCAGAGTAATTTCCAGTTCTGACTCCTCCATTTTCATATTTATTAATTTTTAATTGATATCGACTGTTGTGCATATTAATCTGAAGAGCTATGATTTATTTTTTGACTAATTGCACTCGCTATAAAATTTCAGGCCGTGGTGATGCTCTTATACAGTTATATCACAATTTCATAACAGACTTTGAGACTAAGATCAATCTTCTCAAGCTTGCACATTTTGCTGTGACTGTGTCTCGGCAGTATTCTGAAAAAGAAGCTGCTATTGGTTATCTTGAAGGAATCATTGAAAAGCTTCAAGCTACGAAAGAACAGCGCATAGAAGAACCATTCTTTACATCAAGCTGCAAATTGCCTTATTAAGCTTGAGCAAGGTGACCAAAAGGAATGCAAGAAACTTCTAGATGATGGAAAGAGTACGCTTGATAGCATGACAGATATTGATCCATCTGTATATGCTAGCTATTACTGGGTATCATCTCAGTATTATAAATTTCGCCAGGAATTTGCTGAGTTCTACAAAAGTGCTCTTCTCTATCTGGCATATACATCAGTGGAGTCTCTCTCAGACTCATTCAAGCTGGTACGCCTTCAGAATTGTCTTATATGTTATAGTTGCGCGGCCTTTGTTGTAACACTTGCATGCATATCTCTATTTTTGTTTGCTCTTGACTGCAAAAGAGGATCAAAGGAGCATATGAAAGTTGTTTCTTGATGTTGTAACTGTTCAGTATTGAAGTAAAAATTCCTTTCTTAAAGAGGAGATTGTTTAATAGATTGTGTATTATGTTATTGATACGATTGTTCCCAATTTCATGCGAGTGGAGTATATAAAGTTGGTTCATTTGAGTTGATATATTGATGCTTTATTCATGTTTTAAAATTGCTCATGTTCAAGGAAGTAGTAACTTGATTGAAATAATACATATCAGTGAATATTTTAATCAATTTAGACTATTGTTTCTCATATTTCTGAAGGAAAAGTACTTCGGCAAGAATTTACTTAAAAGAAATGTTATTAAAACGATGGAAAACTTGCTTCTTCTTTAATAGAAAAAGTCTCTTGGAGTGAGGATGGGACGGAAAGGAGGAAGATAATAATTCGATCAGGAAGCATGATGAAAGAGGTGTTTGTGAATGATTAAAAACAAGGCCTGTAGCTAACTTGCAAGTTTAAATTGGGAACAATGGCTAAGGGGCATGTTTCTTCATCCTTGTGCTTTAGATTGTAGGATCTGGATCGCTGTTTCATGTAATTAGGTGCTATGGAATTACCATAGTGGATCTTAGCTATTAAGTATGATGGCTTTTGGTAAGAAAAAACGAGCACAAAGCTTGACAGTCTGCATTTTTTCTGGAATTTGGTGACTATGGTTAGAATGGGATGCGATAAGCTTTTCCTGTAACATCTTAGACTAATATTTTGGCCACCTCTTGGGTTTCAGACTTTCAGTGTGTGGCCTTTGTATGGAGCTTCCTTTGTGGATTCACAAAGGGATTGGCAAGTTATTTGGAGCTAATAATTGTTTACCTATTATGGTTTTGGGTTTTTCCTTGTTCTCCATTGTTATTTTCTTGTCATTAAATTGCTTTGTCTAGACTAAGTTGTACTGTGGTAATGACTAATGAGTTGGCAAAATGTCGTAATGATAATAATGCTTGTGCACAACATGTTTTGTCTCATTTTTTGTATTAATTCTTATTCATGTGTCATTGTAAAGACTAAAGATCATTTTTCTGGTTTACTGTTGCTTTATGCTTGCTTCATGGATAAACTATAAAGATGTTTAATTTGGTTTTGGAAGAAACATTGATTATTTTGTTTTTGGTAAATTGTTAATTGTCAGTCTTTATTTTTCTTGACTAATGGTTCTTGTTGCACTCACATCAATAAGAAAGCGTGGAGAGGTCCTTTTTAGTTTAGTTCATCCGGTTTATGTTAGTTGATCTATCAGATTGTTTTATTTACTGAATTGTGGTGATTTGTTAGGATTTGGCATTTGATTTGTCCCTTTCTGCTCTTCTGGGAGATAACATCTATTGTGGTGATTTGTTAGGATTTGGCATTTGATTTGTCCCTTTCTGCTCTTCTGGGAGATAACATCTACAACTTTGGAGAACTTCTTGCTCATCCTATTGTAAGTATATTTACCCTAATTTTCTGAGTGACTATACTTGGAAATTATTTACTTTGCTGGTTCATGATATGTTTAGTCTGTTGTACCTTTTGCAGATAAAAAGTCTTCAGGGGACAAAGGTGGAATGGCTCTACGATATTCTTCAGGCATTTAATTCTGGCGATTTAGTTTGCTATCAAGAATTATGCCGGGTCCATAATGCTGCTTTAAGGGCTCAGCCAGCATTAGTTCAGAATGAGCAAAGATTGTTGGAAAAAATAAACATTCTCTGCTTGATGGAGATTATATTCAGGTAAGATGCATGTGCTAATTTGATTGTCATATGTGAAAATGAGGATATTTTGTCACATGTTACTTGGGCTAATTGTAAATACTTGCAGTCGACCCTCTGAAGCTCGAACTATTCCTTTGAGAGTTATTGCTGATCGCACAAAACTTTCTGTGGAGGATGTGGAGCATCTCCTCATGAAGAGCCTTTCAGTACGTCCTACTCAGAACTTTAGTGGAAAAAAAATGCATTTGGGAACTTTTATAGTAATTAACTAATAACAGCCATCTATATATATTCATTAAAAATGATGTCCACCAAAATTAACTAATAACAGCCATCTATATATATTCATTAAAAATGCCGTCCACCAAATATTAATTACATCTTAATTTATGCGTTTTCAACTTATGGATGCTGATAAATGTATGCAAATTTCATTGCTTACAGTCTGCGCATTTGTATGGGCTTTTGTTTGTTCAGTCCTATGTGATAATGGTAGGAGAATTATGTTGCAGGTTCATCTGATTGAGGGTATAATCGATCAAGTGGATGGCACCGTTCATATTACTTGGGTGCAGCCTAGAGTTCTTGGAATTCCACAGATTAAATCTTTACGGGATCGACTGGATAACTGGACGAGTAAAGTGCACACCGCGTTGCTCTCCATCGAGGCAGAAACGCCTGATCTAATCGGGTCATGATTGTTTGGATTTGCTTTCTGTCCATTGTAACAATTTAAGTAGAAGGGAACACATCCTGGGGCGGCAAAAAGTGAGGAGACTCAGTTCAAATGGACTATAGAGCCAACTTTACATCTTTTGTTTGGTGCTGCCTGCTGCTCATGGAACACGCGCTTCCTGGAAGCAGCAGCCTTTTGTACTTGGCTTAGGAAGTGTTGGTTCTTTGGTTGCATGCTTAGAGACAGTGAAATCAATTTGAAACAGGCTGTTTTTAACGCTTTAGAGTGGTTAAATTAATCATAGACTGTGTATCCTGAATTTTGCCTGGATACAACCGGATTTGTCCACATTTTGAAGTGCATTTTACTTGTCGTCACTTTCATGATTATGAGATCCTTGGTTTGGGATGGGAATAACCTCAACTCATTCAAAAAGGTCGGTGGAAAGCATATGATGATTTTGGCTTGCAAGTAAAAATATCACGGGGATTAGGGTCACTGAGATATCTGTTTACTTTTTATGTGATTTGCAAATTATGCGCAAGTTTAAACAGTAAATCATAAAAAATTTCAATGAAGTAACGTAGTATCAAGATTGAGTTAAGGTATGTAAGTAAACCATGGTTTGTTTTGTTGTAGATATGCTTGTATGATGTTATTCACACGTCTTTCAAGACTAAACAGATTGTCAAACAGATTATGGGTGTGTTTGGACGAAACTAAACCGTGGTTTGAAAAAGTGATTCTGGAGAATAGATTCTGGAGAAGAATTCTGTGGAGAATAGATTCTGAGAAAAAGTGATTCTGAGAAGTGAGAGTATTTGGATAGTTATTACCAGAAGCACTTTTTATATGTGGAAATTATCAAAAAGGGTAGTGAAAATTTTTTTACTAACATAATTAATAATATATAAGATAATATAATTAATACATAATTAATATGTGTACATATATTTATAAAACATAATATTAAATATATTTATAGAAAAATGATTTTTTTATAACAGAAAAATATTAATTTTCTTTAAAGATTGTAAACGTAACAACAACTATCAAAAATATTAATATATATTATTGTGGGGTGTTGTGTGGACCGACTGGGGAGAAGACGTGAACGAGGAGAGGAATTATTGAACACAGAGCAAGTATTGAACACCTGAATAATTGGAGGCTTTGGTCATTGGTGGAGGGGCCCACCGTTCGTTTCAGCAATTGGACCCGAGAAGCAGATGAGAGATGCTGCCGTCCAAACCATGGTTTTACCTGAACCAAGGTTTGTTTAGTTAGTCTGGCTGTTTGGATGGTATTTTGTGCAAACCATGGTTTGGGCTTCCAAACCAAGGTTTGCAATGCCATCCAAACGGTGCCTATACCGAGGATGTACATTGTAATTGTGTCAATTATCTCATTATTCTGCCCATTTCATCGCTGTCCATTGCCATATATAACTAGGAAAGTCATAAAAGGCAGTTTAGTTCACATGGCTGTAATTGAGCTTCATTTTGGGGCAATTTACATCTCTGTTCAGGTTAGTTTTAGGTAAAATTAATTGGGTTAGATGCTTGCATTTAGTATTATGATTATATTTTGAATATGCTTGCCTTCAACCAAAAAAATTTATCTGTTTTTTAATTCATAATTTAAGTAATAAATATTAAAATAAAATAAATAGAAGATAAAATCTTAAGCATCACTGCTCTATCTTAAAATTTTAAGGAGAATTACTATGATGTCTCGAAAAAAAATTTCCATAATAAGTGAGCAGTATAAATCTCATATAAAAATTCTCCCAACAATTTTCTGTTTTGCAATTTTTAATTGAATGCCAAACTGCCAGTCCGCGGTACTTGGGAGATTTGGCCCCAACCGGCTGCACACATGCTTCCCCTGCAAACTTAGGCGGAGGAAAAATGGCGTCGCCCAGAATCGAACGGAAGACCTTCAGTGTGTTAGACTGACGTGATAACCAACCACACCACGACACCTTGGTTGATTTGGGCCCTAACTTTTTCGTCCCCGTCCTGATTATCGCTAATCAGTGTCACAGATCTTGCCAAGTCTCTGTCTGGAGAAATACTTACATGCACCCAGTGCGCCACGTCATTCATACCCTGACCAATTATATGCACCAACTCATTTTTATTTTAATCCTATCTGGCATCCACTCATCTCATCCTCAGTTTGTGGGCATTTTGCATTCATCAACCCTCCAATATTCTGCATATATTTTATACTACTCTTTTTTTTTTTTATAACTAATAACTACAACCCTCCTCTTATTTTTAAATATAAACAATAATCATAAATTATCTTAATTTTTTGTAGAAAATTTTCTATTTTGTCTCCATTAATTACTTATTTTAATACCTAATATATTATTATCTCATTTTCTAAATCATCATCTTTCTCTATTCACATTTTTTCTCTTCTATAAATAACGGTGCTTAGAAGAAAAAACTTTTAATTTCGACTTATTTATTGTCTTTAACTAATTTTTTGATTTATGTCATGGAATTCAAAGTTGCTTATAGGAAAGGGACAGAGGGAGGAGTACTTCCGGATATAAATATAATATCTAATTTATAATATAATTTTCACTCCTAACTAAATTTTATATTTAGGATGGGAGATAATATTTTTAAAATATCCTACTGATAAATTTAGTTAATGATTGATCACATACCGTTTTATTTTATACGCCGAAAAAAAAGTTCAGCTTTGGTTCCACTTTTTTTTTTTTTATTATTATTACAAAAAGTGATATACGAAGTCTCTTGAATATGTTGGTTATTAATTTTTAAAAGAATTGTATGTTTATCCCCTTATTACTTTTAATGAATTCATAATTTAGTTGGTACAACAATGAGTTTATATACTAATTATTAGTATCTTGCTTAATATTAATATATAAATAAGCAAAAACTAATGACGGAAGTGATGAAATTTTCTTGTTTTGCTAGTGTGATGGAAACTAGCACATGTATTTGGTCACTTTTTATTAAAACAAGGAAAGCGAATCATCATCATTAATTAGAACCAAGCAAGTCATCTATCTCTATTCACACGTTCAGCCTTATCATCTTCAGCAAACTCAGGCTCCTCGGGATCTTCTTCTCCTTCTCCATCTTCTTCCACGACCACACTCCATTAGCTTCATCAGGATTACAGAGAAGATGGGGAAGAAGAAGAAGGAGAAGATCATCCCAAAGCTTGGGTTTGCTGAGGAAGATAAGGAAGACGACCCTGTGAATGCAGACAAGTTGCTTGAACAAAGACGAGTCTAATTTGCAGCTGGAAAATGATCCTCTCCCCAACAGATCAGAGCTCCCTCAGATTATATTCTACGATACTCCCTTCACTGCTTCGTTCATGGAAGCTTTGGAAGGCCAGGAATTGAAGATACTGATGCAACAGCTCTACTCAATGATGATCGAAGCAATTGGTCTGGTTGTTAATCATATTCTTAGTTCTTAATGCTGCACATTCTCTTGGAGTTCTAGCCTAGCTTTTTAGTCGTCTTTGCCGTTTCTATTACTCTGTAAATTATATCTGAGCAGTAAAATCCCCTTTGCTTTGATTCTAATGATGAGTTCTTTATTCTTTAAAGAAAGATTAGACTCGATTTATTAGTTTGTGTTGACTTTTTTTAGAAGATTAATTGTGCAAATGTACATAAAAATTGCCTAAGAAGCCTAGTACAATCTATTTTCTATGAATGTTACTTTTTTTTTTTAACTCAAAATTAACCTATTTTCAATTACGTGCAAAATGACAAATATTTACACACGGTTGAAAATATGTTACATATAGTTAAAAAGAAAAAAAGTTGTACTGTTTGATTTTGATTTTGGCAGTTGTTAATACTACTCTAACATATTAAATCTTATCCATTAGATTTTAATATAATGGCAGAGATAGTAACTAGAGAGAACTAGAGAGGAAACTAAATGTATACATTCCTAAGAAAGTATATGAGAGATATCGAGTAAAATTCTATTGAAGAAAGAGATTAAGTGGCATATGTTTAATAGTGATAAAAGTGAAAAGATTGTTTTAAAATTTCAGATAAAAAGGATTTGTTCTTATATATAAGGATATCCTTATATGAAAAATTATTCCTTATAAAAAGAGATTGATGAAGTAAGAATTTAAATTTAAGGGATCTATTAGGAACCACTTCTTTATTTAGGAGTTTATTTTTCAATAGCATCACACATATGCTAAAAGTTTGAGATTTCAAACGAGATTAAATCCGTTCCTCTTCACTCACAAGTCACAATAAAACTTGTGGACTACATTATCATGTCATTTGCTACAATAAGTGAAACAGTGTTTTTTCAAAAGCATAATTTTTTTTTTGGGGGTCTGTGTCTGTGAATTAACAAGTAAACATGGAAAAAATAAAAAATTACAGCCCAAAAAAAAAAAGGAGAACAATTGGCGTCGCCCGGACTCGAACCGGAGACCTTCAGTGTGTTAGACTGACGTGATAACCAACTACACCACGACACCTTTACTGACCCGAGCAGCACCGTTTTAATGCCAGCCTAATTATCGCTCGCTAATGTTGGCGCACAAACGCATTATTATTTCCACCTCCGTTCTACTGAACCAGAAACACAGCAAAGGCAAGTTCCTTGTCAGCTTCCATTTGCTGCAAATTATACTGTGCTCAAATGAATTTACAAGGGTCGATAGCAATTTTTGATCCTTCAAGTTTACTCTTATTTTAATTTGATCTCTTAAATTTTTTCCCATTTAAAATATATTTCTATGATTCAATGGGAATTTAGACTATTTTCCCTTAAGAGATCAAAACCTATAGTTTAAAATTTAAAAGACCAAAACCCAAATAAATACAAACTTGAAGGACTAAAATTATATTAATTCAATTCATAAGACCAACACTTGTATTTTATATTTTTTATTTATATAATACGTTTATCTTTTTTGAATAAATTGCACTTAAATTCTGCTCAAAAAACTGTAGGAAATCCAAATCTGTCGTTGTCGCCTTTGCATATTAAATATCAGCTGCGGGATCCAACTCTGATTTCATATTAGTTAAAATCAATAGCCAGACACCATCAGGAAAATATTTATATGTTAGATCATTTTCTTTTTCTTTTTTTAATTTCAGGGAAGGAGAGGGTGAGGGGGAATGTTTTCTTATGATTTAAAGGTAAACTAAGGTCTCTTCTTTTTTTTTTTTTGGTACAAAAAAGGAAACCCCTCTCACTTTTCATTCCGAGCACTTTGTTGAAGGATTACCTCAAAAGCAACAGTCGTATCACTCCCTTATTTTTCATCTTTTCGTTGGGCTGGGAATTCTGGAAGAAACAAAATAATTAAAGCTTTTAACTTTATGATTCTGATTTTTATTTCACTCCAGGCAGCATGACACCTTTATTAAAGCTTTAATCCTTTTTAAAACAATGAGAGCCATTTACTATGCCTCCTCATGCGGAACAGTTAAAAAGGTGAGGAAATGCTTAAGAAGCTACAGAGGCCTCTTCCAAAATCATTAACAACTCTCATTTCAGAAGATACCAAAATACAGAGAACAAAAGCTGGCCGGCATATTACATCTCCCACTTTTACCTTAAAAATGGCAAATAACACATATGATGAACATTACTCTTGTCTGATATAAGGAGAGGAGCTTATGTCTGTAGTACTGTAATATGAATCTTCAGGTGGACCATAATAGTTCTCCTCTTTTTCCTCATCCCACTTGAGTACCTCCCTTATGTACTTGAAAGACTCATCAACAGTTACACGGTCCCTTGCCCGGCCTTGCCACACGAAAAGTTTTCGGCTGGTAAGGGAAGCATAAAGGTCTTTGAATTTCATGGCAATGTAGAAGTAAGCCTGATGTGCCAGTGACTGGCTATTGTGATGAGCACTCACAGGACTAAAGTCATTGAACCACTCACAGGCAGATAGAGGCACCCTATTTACCTTTTCCTCAAAGATATCATATTTGTTCAGAATCAATACAAAAGGACTGTCTTTGAAGCAAGAGTGCCTCACCATTTTCTCAAATAGCTCCTTGCTCTGTAGCATCTTGTTTTGCAGAAGGCTTCCACTGCCACTGCTGCCTGGGGCAAGCCACAACTGGTCATAGTCACTCAGGGCGACGCAGAAGACCACAACTCGAACATCTTCAAACATTTCAACCCACTTACAACCTTCATTCATCCCCTTGGCATTTACTCTTATCAGTTGGTACCTAAGACAAGGAAGTTACCCAAAATTTTAGATGCAAATACTAGTCTTTTAAGGTTATCAAAATATCAACAGAGCACCGGCGCAGCTTACTTGGCTGGAGGTGGTGGCTGAGTTTCCATATTTTCCGTGTAAACTTCAGACATTGGGCTACGGTCATCAAGTGAGAATTCTATGCAAGCTAAACCATTCCCCTGAGTAACCCCTTCTGCATATATGATGTCTCTTTCAGATGGTTCGTATTCGTTGCTGGATATTTCAATAGCCTGAAAGAACAATAGCAAGTGACCTAATCAATATCAACAATGTGTAAATCTAAACAAGTCCCATATTTTCACTCCAGCATATTCTACCTGCCATTTTCCCTCCTACCATGCACAACTTAATTATACACAAATGTTCTATCCTCCATTTTCCCATTCAGCAAATCTAACAGAATTGCATGTTCATCATATTGAGATATAAAAGCAACGCGGATACTTCGCAAAAATCAAAAACATTTTCACCAACCTACTTTTCCCAAGATGATAAACCAAACTATATGATTTATCTTGCTGAGAAAAGAGTGATTATTGAACTAAAGAAAAGTAGAATTCTCCTCAGAAGAACTTAGAGAATTATTAAATAAGGTAAATAATAAAATCTGATGGCCCATGGAAATTGTTGGTAACCAGAAACATTACAGTTTAATATATAAAATAATCAAATGAGAGAGTTGCAGGGATGAGCAATTACCCGGCTTAAGAAATATTCTGCCACATCTGGAAGAAAGTGAAGCTCATCTTTTCTCTTATAGGTTTCCTTTATTGCTGGATCCTTCCACACTTCTTCAACCAACGGTGCATACTCACGTGTGGCTGCTGGGAAGAATGCATCTAAATCCCCAGTAGCTATAATATCCAGGAGCCAATCAGAGAAATGCTTCAGCCTCGGGTTGAGCGAATAGATGCATTGACTAGTTTCATTTGATTCACAGTTCCCAACTGAAAAAGATTGAAATCAGATGATACTATGGAAGCAGTTTGATGCCATCCATGCTAAATTACCATCAACCTTGATATGGTCTTTATTTACATCAACACAGTTTGCAACCACCAAACTAATAAAAAACACAGGCTAAAAGCTCTACATTGCACAGGAAATTTGCAGCAGAGTAGTCATGTCTTGGACAAAATTGTTGAGTTAATTTCTCTTTTGTAAAATAAGTCAAATATTGCAAACATAAGTAACAACAAATGCTTCGTTTTCACTCAGAAAATTTGAGACCCTGTTGCTTTTTTTTTTTTTTTTTTGGGGGGGGGGGACCCTATAGGGACCAAATAAATATCTCCATGACCAGCTTCCTGTGTAAAATTTTCCCAATAAAACATAATCTAATGAATCAAGCCACAAATAACATACTCAATCAGTCAACTTTCCCTTGCAGTTACATATTCTGTGTTGGCAAGCTAGAGAAACACAGACATTAACTAATGCAATAACTAAGGAAAAGTATCTATGTGATGGTTAGTTAAGTGTCACAAGTCTATAACAACTCTTCATGCAAGGCTTCACGCTAGCTAGTCCATGAACCGGTGAAGTGGGTACTTAAAGAGAAAAAATACCACTGCATGAAATATTACCTTGTCCCATAGCTTGACCAGAAGAACTTTGGACACTCATCTCAGAACGAGCCTCCTCCTCGAAGCGCTCTCTTCCATCAAGCAAAATGCTAAGATATTTGTACATGTTACTTTGGATCATCAGTTTGACATCCTGTAGCTCTTCCTCAGTAAATCTTCTCCCATACAAGAATTTGGCCTGCTCAGAAACTCCAAAATTGAGTGTCATAGAGGAAGGGGAAAAAGATATACGAAAATAAAGGTGAAAAAAAAAAAAAGAGGACTGCTTAGTTTTCCACTATTTCATGCTGTTCTCCTATTCATCATGCTTCTCCAAACCTCCTAAAAATGAATTGCTATACCATTTGGTTAAATTAAGACCAGAAAGGGAGACCAATTTAATACCACTGGTACAGATGAAGTGCGATTTTTAGGTGACCATAATTTCTAGTCAGTTGGATGTCAACTCCACCCTCAAACCTCCCAATGGTGAAAGAAAAAAAATATGAAAGAAACAAAGGAAAGGATAAATATAAGCCAAGTGCTCATTCATCTGCATCAGTTACTCTTTAGATTCATTTAAACAGCTCAAGTGCTTACATAAATGATGACCTCAATACTAGCTATCTGAAACATTTCCAAGCCATACCTGCTTAAAGATGGTGCTAGTTCCTGATCCTTGAAGTCCAAGAAGAAGAAGCTTCTGAACGTTTTTCTGTTCCAGATATTTTGGAGCAGTAGAATAATTACTAATCTCATCTCTTGGTGCATGAGGTTTTCCATGGGGAAAGGGTAAAGAGAAGAGGGTACAAGCAAGTCTTGTTGAAGCCTGTGTAGGAAAAGGCCAAAAAGATAATTCATTAGTGCTCCAGAACCTGATGATTTCAATGTTCCTAGCTGGAGATAGAAGTATATACCTTGTCCCAAATTTTTCCTCTGATATTATTCTGACCTTCTTCCTCATAACGACCATCCTCATAAACCCAAAAGTGGGTATCACGTGGGCACTGTACATGTGCCAACTGAAAGTTCAAACAACAAATTCTTATGATTACTTGACTAAATCCACTTAAGCAGACTTTCCATCAAAAGTGCCGATCATGCAACAACCAATCGCTGGTTGGAGGAATTTATCAAAAATTCCGTGGATCATTCAAAATTAGAGATGTCTTGCTTCAGCCTGAAGTTTGTATTTTGGCCTATTTGGTCGTTTTTCCCTAAGGGCTCACTTGGTAAAGGTTTAAATAAATGAAGGGAAAAGAGGTGAAAGTTAACGAACATTTTAAGTTTCATCCCATTCACCTCAACTCCTAATATGCATACCATAAGTTGGACAGCATAATCCAACTAGCTACAGCCGATTCAGTAAATCTAAAATTTATTTAAAGAAAAGGAGCAGCTTACCGTTCACCAAAAAAAAAAAAGGAGCAGCTTACCTTTAGTATCCTCAATTCAAGCCTCGTAATCTCTCGACCATTGATGTAAACTTTTGTGTTTCCATTACTAGCATCAACAGAAAGTTTCCCAGTGAAGTTCAAGTTTGAACTTACGATTTTGTCAGGTTTTTCCCCTTCCTGTAAATTAAATATGAGCAGGAATTAAAATCATCATTCTTTCATAACAAATGGAATTATATTATGTCATATAAAGTAAATTTCAATGAAAAATTGTCAGTTTCAAAGCACATATTGAACTACAATCGGTTCATCACCTTTCCCCAGAGACCAGATTCTTTGTCATACCAATATCTCCCAGGCTTCAGCTTCCGTGGAGGTAAGGGGCACCCAAGTAATTCTGCCATCTCTTCAGGCTTCAGTGGGAATCCATTAATCATCAGCTGCTCTGGCCGAAGCTGATTAGCGGAGCATTGCTTCTCTGCTCTCATAATTTGCTTAACTTCTAGAGGAATAAGAAGTCGAGATAATATCCTTGAATGTCTACCTAATTTCATACGCTTTGATTCATCTATAGGCTGACCAATGCAAGTTACGCATTTGCGTCCTTCAGGCATTGATCCCATGGCCCTAAGCATACAATTGCTACAATATTTGGCATCACAAACTAGGCAAGACTCCTTAGTTTCCCACTTCCCTTTTCCACATCTATAACAAACTCTGAATTTCTTTTTCTTCCTTTCCTTTGAAACCCCAACATATTCTGGATAAACTGGCTTCATAACTTCAGCTTCCTTCCTTTGAGATCTATCAACAGTACTAAAAGTGACAACTGCCCTCTTTGGTTCGTTAACCTCTTGTCTAGGAGGATTATGAGCTGAACCAGGTGAGGCTGAAGCTGAAGCAGAAGAAAAGTCAGGATTTTGCAACACAGAAACTACAGATTCTGAACTTCCTGATATCCTAGGACTTTGATTAGGAGAACCTGTCACACCAGCAATACGAGACACTGGCAGAGGAATTGGTTCAATTACTGGAGGCCTCACACGAGAAATGGATTGTTGTGAGCCAGAACGTGAAACTCCTCGAGATTTCATATTAAGAGGATCAACTGTTGGCACTTCATATGAAACTGGTGGACCCTGATATTCTATGGCTATGGAGTAGTCAAGATCAGAAGCTTCATCGGGCAGAGAAGCTCCAGGAGGAAGCATCTTCTTCATCAACTCCCTCCAGCTCCCTCCCCCATTTCGATCCATTTCAACAGACAAAATAGTTGTTAACCCTTAAAACTCCAGATCGTATATGTTATTGCTAAAACATCACATTCCAATCATGTTTTCGTAACCTGGTGTAAGTTTTAACTTGATATAGGAGAAGAAAATCTTAAGGATGAATTCAAAGAGGATTCATGAGAGTGCCATTCATGTAGACTCAGTCATAGCCTCACAGCCGCCAACCAGCCGCAATCAAACGTTGAATGTTTTCACCGTTGAATCGCTTAATTACAAGCAGAGAACAATATTAAGCAAAACCGAATGAAATTATACAAAATCAAAGTATGGTTTCAAAGTATGACTTTCAAACAAAAACTGAAACATTAAATTATAGTTCGGTCAAACCAAAAAACACACGATATATACTAAATTTGTTAAGGCCTGGAGGATGGAAGACTCATTTGCATTGGTCATGAGTGGAAAATATCCAAGTCAAACAGCTTATAAGTGGCGCACTCAAAAGTTAGAATCTTCAGCTGAAAGCACTTCGAAAAATACCCTTTTGAACAAATGTCCAAATTTAAGTGAGAGAAAGTGAAAAGTTTATAGAGAGAAAGAGAGGGAAAGGAGGGAGGCCAATGTGTACCTGAGGACAGGGACAGTAGAAAATCCATCCAGAGCTTTAAAATCTAATTGCTTTACAGCTGCTTTGCCATTAGAGTTCCAAAAGCTAAAGCTTCTTGAAGCGTCTCAGATCAGAAAGTAAAAGAAGGTGAAAGGAGGAAGAGAAAAACCCAGAAGAACCGAAGGAGGGCGCTCGAGTGGCTTTATTGAAATGGGTCCCTCGCTGTTAATCTCACTTCGCCCATTGAGTTATATTGCATTTCTCCATTAATTCTGTGGATGCTCAATCTTTTGAGGTCTTCAGTCTTTATAGAAGTTAAAATCTGGTCGTGAGGACGAAGACAAAGGAACTTGTGGGACTGCGATAGAGCCCACCACCTCAACCATGCACGCGCCGATTCCTGTGAGTGCTACATAATTATAGAGTTGAGTCAAAATGACAAAAATCTGGTCTCACTCGTAGCACAACTTCTTGTCTTAAGTAGGGAAACGCGTGATGATGATTGAAAAACAAGTTAGATAAATTAATTTTTTAATTGTCTGTAAATATTTGTATTATTCCTTCACAATTATTTCTACCATTTATATTAGATGTACTTGCATATTGACTAAAGTATTTTAGTGAGAAAGTTTTGATATGAGAAACAAAATGATATATAATAAAAGATCAAAATGATAATGTGCTCACAAGGTTTATATACTTAGAGTATAAGAAAATATGTTTTAAAATTTAGATAATATGAAATAAAGAATACGGTAATATGAACATATCTTTTGTTGAGTAATAGAGAGTGAAAAAGCCAACCCCATGGAAAGCGTGGGAGTGAATAGTGATTCAATCTCAAAAGTTGAAATTATATACTACCTCCGATCCTTAATATAAAACCCTATTTGACTTTTGTTTTGGTGCTAAATATAAGACCCCAATCCATTTTGTTTCTCATATTTATACATTTTTTCTAAAGTAGCCCTTCTAACAATAATAGTTCTAGTCAATACACTTGATTAGTAAAGATATTTTAGGAAAGATAACACCTATTTAGAACAAATAATTAACTCAACTTACTTCCTTAATCTCTTCAAATTAGTCAATTGACTCTTATAATTAGGACCAGAAGAGTATTATATTCAAATTTTAAATGAGTCGTTTTGGGGATTGAAATATAGCTCATCTTAAAACATTAGTACATGAAAGTGTAATTAAAGTGTCGCAAAAGTCTTAATGTTGACTCATCACATGACATCTAACTTACTCTTAAATGGATAACAAGAAAAAAAATCCTTAAAACACAATACAAAAACCGATCATACAGAGAGAGATGGGTTTTGAAAATGCAATGCAATAAACAATTTATCAAACAAAAAAAAAGGGTTAAACAATTAGATTTTGAGAAATGTTCTTTTTTTTTTAATTATCCACACAAGATCTAATCATTCCTATTTGGTGATATAATCACTCATCGCCACTTTATACAAAAAGTAATAATTGACAAAAAATTTTATACAAACATCTATAAAATTTGGTACAAAAATAAAAAGAAATATTAGTAAAAGAAAAGTAAAACAGGAGAGGACATGCGTTGTTGTCTCCATCTCATAGAGTTAAAAAAGCTTTATACCCTCGATGAGATAAATCGTTTTTTTTATTTAAATTGCATAAATATTTTTTTAATCTTTTCTGAGATAATATAATTCTTTATGATAGTGAAAAGTAAACAAAGCCTTTAAATTTAATTTTAATTTTTTATTATAAAATATTTTGAGTCAAATTTTTAGTAACAGCACATATATAAGTCAATAGGAACATGCTAAAAAATTGAAGTACCTTTAATTTTTTTAAAATATAAAAGGTTATTTTGATTTTTTTACAATATTCACAAATTCTTAATTAGATCAAAAGATCTAATTAAGAATTTGTTAGGAGTGTGTGCCTAAACTAAGGGCCCGTTTGGATGAGCGATTGGAAAAGCTGCTTATTGGAAAAGCAGCTTATGGATAAGTGAAATGGGATATAAGCTAAATTGAATAAGCTGAATTGTGTTTGGATTGGAGTTCAGAAAAGCCCGTTTGCAAAAGTGAAATGGATAAAAAGCTGTTTGGATTACGGTTGAGTAAAAGTAAGTTTGGTTGTAAAATGACTAAAATAGGTATGAGTTTTAATAAATAGTAAAAAATAGGAAAAAAATAATTTCACATAATACAATGGAATTAAAATAATTTAATATGAATAAGTGAATTAAATTTTTAAAATTTAGAGTAATCTAAAAAATTATTTTAAATATAAAGTGAAAGAAGGAAAAAATTGAATAGAGATAATATAATGATGAAGTAAAATTTATTTAGTGAATTAGAATTACGAACTGTAGAGAAATCATAAAAAATATTTAAGAAACAAAGTGCAACATGATAAAAAAAAACATAATACAATAAATTTAAATTAATTTAATACGAAGAAGTCAACTAAACATAATTTAAATGGATAACAAAGTTTTGAACTCCAATTGACAAAATAAAATAAAATAATATTACATAATTAATTATTTGATAAACTATGAACGATTTGGTCTCTGATTGCATCACGAACACGATTCATATGCGATGAAGACTGTGATGTAACGTTTGAAGGCGATGGTTGACTAGCTTCAGCCTGATCATGTTCGGCCACTATATTATCATTTTCAGCTTGTTCAAAAAGGGAGTCGGAGCTTGAATGCCTCCTTATAAGGTTATGAATGGCCATTGTTGCACAAACTAAGTATACTTGTATTTGGAAGTCGTAACTACGCATGTTTCGTAAGATGTGAAATCTATTCTTCCAAACACCAAAAGTTCTTTCTATTGTGCACCTTAAACTGGAATGATAGTAATTGAAGGCTTCATTGATATTTCGAAATCCTACTTGTCGTCGGAAGTCCGGAAGGTGGTAGCGCTCTGATCTGTATGGACCTAGATATCCATTTGGTGTTGGATATCCCGCATCAACCAAGTAATATTTTCCTAATGATTCATGAAACAATTAGAGAGATTGTGAAAAGAAAAAAAAATGAAATAATTAAAAAAACATGCGTGATTGCAACTTATAAACATATACCTGGAGGTGGATGAGGGAAATTAAGAGATGAATTTGTAATAGCACTGTCAAATATACGAGCATCATGTGCAGATCCCTCCCATCCCGCCAAGACAAAAGTGAAACACATATCCCAATCACATACAGCCATGACATTTTGTGATGGATTTCCCTTTCTGCCAATAAATTTGTCTCTTTCTGCAGCAGGGACAACACACAGAATATGAGTGCCATCAATTGCTCCGATTGCGTCCTTGAAAAATGGATAATAACGTGGATCGGTCTCAATTTTTCTATGAGTTCCACGAAATGTAGGATCTATGGGTCGAATAAGTTCACTCGATAGGCTAAGGCAAGCTTGCAGTACATTATGAAAGTGCCTACTTACAGTTTCCCCTGAACGTTGAAACCGTTCCTGAATCATCCTGTTGCATTGTCCATGTGCAACCGTGTTTAAAAACATCGCGACCATTTCTTCAATTCCTACGTATTTAGACTTTCGTAAACCGTGTTCCTCCAATTTGGTACATAAGAGGTGGAAAACATATTTATCCACTCTAAACATTTCAGGACATCGATCATCATGGCCATTCATAATACCTTGCACCCATAAATTTCCTGTCTGCTCACTAGTTCTGCAGGGTTGTTTAAACATATACATTTCACAGTAATGACCAACCAATGCACCTACTGCTTCATATTGTGTTAATTCCTCATTAATCTGTCTTGAACGGTCATCTTCATTGCACTGTGAATCATCATTCCAATCCTTCAAAGTATCTTCATTCAATGGTGAATCATCATTCCAATCCTTCAAAGTATCTTCATTCCAAGAAGCCATTTCTGGAGTTAACCCTGTAACTATGATGACAACAAAGTGTAAGCATTATAAGGATTACCCTAAACAAGGTGTAAATAATTATCATACTGCAAATAGAAAAACCAAACAGCAAAACCAAACACATATATGATAAGTAGAAATTAGCATAAATATTACATAGTCATTACTAAGATTTCTACAGGTCCCTTCTACAACAAGTCACATAAGTTTAGGTTCAAACAGCAATTAGTTCACGTTAATAAATGCAGTAACAACAGTGAAACAACAAAGTCCTAAACTAAATCCTAATCTACAGGTCCCTTCCATGTGTCTGGGTCTAGTGCTGCCGGTATCAACCACTCCAACAACTTGCTTTTATCAGGCATAAACCCCAAATAGGCTCTCCTAGCCCATTTCAGCCGCGTAAGCATCTTCGCACATGCATAATATAGTTGAGGGTTACCATTAAGCTCCTCAAGGCTAGCCAGGTGTCCCCAAATCTTCTCAACTTGTTGGGGATCTTCAACCAATGCTGATGCTCGCTTTTCAGAAGCAGCTGCTATAACACTCAGGCTATCAGAAATTTTTGTAGTCGCAGCAACTTTTTTCTTCTTCTTCGCATTAGACGTCTCACCCCTCTTTCTCTTTCCATAGCTTCCTGAGTCACTTGGTCCAGTACTCGAAGGGTTGTTTAAGTTGCAACCGGCAAAATCATCTGAGATCCCTGCGGTGGCTGTTGGGTCAACACCAAAATTTTCATCCTCACTGTCCCCCGACCCTTCCTGTTGGTCGAGCCCGACTCTATAAACATCCTCCTCTTCTGTGTCAGCCTGTGGAGTGAATGCTGGCTGAGGTTGTGAGGCTGATGGTGCATACATAAAGTCTCCCGAAGCCACAACATCTTTGAATATCCTCATTAGGTCTGATGCAAACATCAACCCCTGATGTCTAAATTTCCTGAAATTGGGATCCACCTACATTAACGTAATTAGGCAAGTGTCAGCGATGAAGAAACTAATATTTAAAACTAAAACTCAACCAACACAAATAGTTACCCTTAATTTCCGTTGCCACCATTCATCGGAGGCCAACACCCTATTTGTTGCTGCATCATAACCAATGCCAGTCTCCCCAGACATAAGTTTGTCCCACAACTTCCAATCCTTTCTCAAAATGTCAAATCTATTCTTAAGTTGCTTCCTATCATACATTTTCCCACTTCTTTCCTGAAAACTCTTTGTAATTTTGTTCCAACCCGGCCTTGTAAATGATGTTCCTTGACGTTCTTTGTGCACAATTTGCTCAACACAAACATCGATTAGAATTTTCGTCGTATACGAATCCCAACTCGCTTTTTCTTTATCGTTATCCATTTCTAAGTGGAAAATAATATAGATCAGACTAACAGAACCAAACAAAGCACAAAAAATGTTCAAATTCAAGCTACATTATGTAAGAAATAAGTTCTACCCAGATAAAAAAAATTGTTCTTGCATATTCTTCTCATCTAAAATTAATAAGAAATCCCAAGACATTAGATCTGTGCATATAATCATTGCATATAATCCTTATATTCTCCTTATAAACGTATAAGAGTAATCAATAATTTTTCCCTAAAATATCCTTCACCCTTAATAATCTAATTGATAAGAATATGATAGGTAATAATTGAAGGCAAAAAAAAAAAAAGAATACTTAGGTCAAATTACTTAAATTGGTTAAAAATGTTTTATTGATGTGTAAATTAGAAGAAAACTTATCATAAACTAATAAGAACCGGATCATTTGACAACATTAATTGATATGGAATGTATTTTGGCTCATTCTTCCTGTCGCCTACAACACTCATTTGCAGGTAGCAATTACATCTGTGCCAGATTTAGCCCAAAACTCAGATCTAAAAATCAACAAATGTCAAGCATTCATCACAAAAAATTATTCATCACCGAAACACACCACAAAACCAGGCCAAGAAGAAAAAAATAACACAGCACGGTGGTTCGATCAGTCAATCTATTAGCTCACACCAGATCAACAAACACACACCCTCCACATGCTTTGATTAATACCGTATCCTACATTCACCGAAAAGCAATACAACACGAATCGGTCAACCTGGCTCAGAGCAGATCAATCGAAGTTTGGCAGAGGTAGATCAGGCTCAGATCTTCGACGCACACCTGAGATGGACCAGCTGACGGCGGCGACGGAGTTCACGGCAAGTGTCGGTGGTTCTGGGGACGGAGGATGAGGGGAGGCAGCTCGCGTGAAGGACCAGCCTTTCGGTCACTCGAAGCCACACCCAACACGAGGACCTCACGGCGGAGACGCGACGCAGCTCACGGCAACTCTCGGTGGTTCTGGGGACGGACGATGAGGGGAGGCAGCTCGCGTGAAGGACCAGGCTTTCGGTCACTCGAAGCCACACCCAACACGAGGACCTCACGGCGGAGACGCGGCGCAGCTCACGGCAACTCTCGGTGGTCGGACGACAAGGCGACGGAGGAGGCAGGATGAGGGTCGCCGGTCGGGTAGAAGGGAGAGCAGATGGGAAAGAAGAAAAGAAAGAACGAAGGCTCCAGGAGACGAAGAAAGACCGAAGACTTGAGGAAAAAAAATTGAGGACCGGCTGATAGGATCCAACGGTAAAAAGTAAGAGCTTATGATTCAATAAGCCATAAAAATTGGCTTGGGCCAGAACGTGCGTTGAGGAGCTTAAAATTCATAAGCCACTTTTTTTTCCAAGCCCATCCAAACAGCATCTGAATTCCAATCGGGCTTATGCTGACTTTAAGCTGCTTATAAGCTCCTCAGAAGCCCAACCAAACAGACCCTAAATTTGTATATTTCAGTTAAATTTAATTATACTTTTCCTTTAAAACTTTAAATGTTGACCAGATATTCATAAATACTAACATATTAATTTTATTTTGTAAAATAATAATAGTAATGGACACAACAAATTATTGTTAGGGAGTAACTAATAGTACTACGTTAAAGAATTGAAAAAATACTTTATAAAATTAACAACCAAAACTAAGACCTCTGCTTAAAGAAAACTATGTGAACTTAATCTGAGTTAAATTCAAGCTTTTCATGGGAATTCAAATAAATGAAATTATGAGTTTTTCTGCTTTTGGGATCAATATACTATTAAGTGACGCAAAGAGGTTTTTTTTTTTTTTTTTTTTTACCAGAGAGACGCAAAGAGGTTAATATCAAATTTTAGTGCTCAATCATATTCATGGACATTCATTTTCTAAGATCAAATCAACTGTGACGCTAGCCTATTTTGTTGACTATAATTATATTGAGTATTCCTCCGGTCCTAAATACTACTTCTGGTCTTTAATATAGAACATCATTTGATTTTTATTTTGATCATAAATATAAGATCCCAATCCACTTTGTCTCTAATATTTATGTATTTTTTTAAGATAATCATTCTAACAATGATAGTTTTAGCTAATACACTTGATTAGCAAGAATATTTTAAGAAAAACAACACATATTTATGACAAATCACTAACCTAACTTTCTTCTTTAATTTTCTCAAATTAGTCAACTAACTCTTATAATTATGACTAGAGGTAGTATAAGCCTATTTACATTACAAAAGGAGTCTTATATTTAGACTTAGAAGAGTATATTTTTTAAGACTCGCTCTTCACACACACATTTTGTTAAAATAAGATAATCTTTACTAACGGGAGTTGGTCCAAGTGGTAAGCGGCTTAGTACCACTTAAGCGAGGTCTCGAGTTTGAGCCTCAGCATATGCGGAAATCCTCATTGGGAGACTCACCCACCACAGCTAGGTGCGTGACGCGGGTCGGATCCAGATGTAGTTGGAGCAGAGTTCCAGTGAACTGAGTGGGCAACTGAAAAAAAAAGAGATAATCTTTATATCTAATTTCCAATTTTAAGATGCTAAGTTAATTTTTTTGACCAGCAGATACTAAGTTAATTATTATAATTACTTCCATATAAAGTGATATATATTGTAGCTGACCAAAAATATATAATATTATAACGTTATATAAAATGAATAATGCATTTTGTACTCCCTGTGATTCCATACAGGAGTTAGCTATGAATGGGAGATTATCCTAAATATAAGGTATTAATTTATTTTCTCTCACATATTTATTATTTTTTAGAATAATTTACTTCACTAATAAAATCATATATAATCTAATATTGTAAATTAGTATTCAAAAAGATTATATTGCATTTGTTATAATTAACTAATTTTTTTAATATGCTCTAATAAATTAGTTAAGCTTTGGTTATATAAATTTAGTGATAAATTTATGTTTAAATAAAAAATAATCACCAATAATTAAAATTTTATAATTATGAAATTCAATGGTAGAAAAATATAAGTCACCTCATGAGTTTTAAGAAACTTCAGAACAATAGAGGATTTGGTCTCCCAAACGGGCTATCTCGTAGAGTGGATCGTAGACGCTCTTTCCATCCAATCCGAGCAAATGTAAACAGCATAAATTAACGACTATGCCCAATGAGTTTGTTTGATTTTATATACAAAATTTTAATTCATTATTTTACACTTTCTCTTAAATTGATAGATTTTTGCTAAATTTTTTCTATAATGCTCATGTGAAGAAAATTTTCTGCAAAGATTTATAGTTTATAGTTTATAATATAAATAATTAAAACATACATATTTTTTTATAAATTACTAATTTAACTAATTTTTATAAGTTAATTATCTAACTCCTACATCTAAAAATAAAAAAACTGTCACATGAAGAAAGTGAACATTTTAAGGCTAATAATTCTTTTCTTTGTATTCTTGAAATAGTGATTAACAGGAATCACAAATTTTTTTACAATAAAATTATGAAAAAATAATTAAAAAAAAAGTTAGAAACTACTAAATCTCAAATCAGGTTTGATAATAACCCTTTATTTGGTGTTGACAACACTAAATTTGCAAAACAACAAATTTTTGTTAGCATTTTTTATTTGGTATTTAATAATTTCTAACGTCTTTTTTTAAAATCATTTTTCTTAAAATTATAAAAGAAAAACTTTAATTTGATGAGGGGAAAATTCAGGAAAAAAAAATACTACCTCCAGTCCTAATTATAAGACTCAGTTGACTAATTTGAGGAGATTAATAAATTAAGTTAAGTTAATTATTTGTAATAAATAAATGTTGTCATTCCTAAAATATCCTTGCTAATTAAGTGTATTGGTTAAAACTATCATTATTAGAAAGACTATTTTGGAAAAAAATATATAAATATGAGAGACAAAATGGATTGGGATTTTATAATTAGAACCAAATAAAAAATCAAACAGAGTCTTATATTAAAGACCGGAGGTATTAGTTAATAAGAAAAAGTTATAGTAGCTTTTATTATTAGCTGATAAAAGATCGTAGTTTCCACTTCATCATTGGTAATGATAAAAGAAGACATCCATAATGAAAAAGCGGAAAAGCACATCGTGGATTGGATATTAAGAGAACAAAATCTTAATGATCCTAATAAAACAAAAGGAATTCAAAGGTCAGCAAAATAATAAAACAAAAAGATATTAAAGTTAGAACACTTTCTTTTTTTTTCTTTTTCTCTTTCAAATAATTAGCATGCGCCACGATGAAATTATTAGGCATGCATTATAACATACCCTGAAATAAATTAAAGTTAATAAATTCCAATTAAATTTAATATGCACAATTGCATCAAATTATTAATTTGCATTTTTTATTTTCATATTTCCAAATCAAGCACGTGATATGAGAAGTGCCTTTACAATATATCAAATAAAATATTAATGACATAAAATTATTTATAAATACGTGAATCGAGATAAAACTCTTCTCATACATTTATATCGTGTTTTGTAAACCATGATTTAAAAATTGTTTATAAGTCTCGAACCTAACTAGTACCACTTGGATAGTTGGGTTTGGCTCAAAACACACCACCGAAGACCAAATAGATGACAACCAAAAGTTTTAAGTAGCTAAACCCACTCCGGTCAACAAAAAAAAAGTAGCTAAACCCACATTAATATTCAATAATATCATTCATATACCTCTTGTATACAAAAAAAAAAAAAATCATTCACACACACGCACACACACATATATTATAAAAGTCAAAGCACATACCAGTAACCGGAAAAACTAATAAAAGTCATATTGTTGATAAGAAATCATGAATACTAGGATTTGCAGACTTTTCCTCAGCTAGTCTTTCTTTTTTTATTTTACATATATAAATATTAATAATTTATGACTAAATTCTTAAATGCAAATAAGTTGTCCTCAGCGAATTTTTGTTGACATCATTACTAATAATTATTTTGATCTTTTTTAATATTTATTATTTCATGTAGTTTATCTGAATAATTAACTCAACATGAATTATACGTTACATGCCATATTTATAAATTGATTTGCCTCAATATATGATTTTGTCCTTTTCTTGGATTAAATTTTGCGTGTGTATGTGCGTGTTAATAATCTTATAGAGAATTATTTTTAAAAAATTATAAACAGTTGATAACACATTTTGAAACTATAAATTAATATTATTATTTGCGCGATTAGGGGTAGCTTCCATTGATAACAAGAATAATATCCCTTAAAATATTCTGGCATGAACAATAATAAATAAATTCCTCACAACTAGGATTATTTGATATAAAAAAGTTGAAAATTAAACTCTCGAACGAGAATCCTGCTACTCAAATCAATCCCTCTCTGTTTTTTTTCTGGCAAGATACTACTCAAATCAGTCTAAATTGATTGATCTTATTATTTTAAACTATGATTTTGATAGATTTATTTGGTTAACTTGGTCAATCTTGACATTTTCTCCCCTCTTCCTATTTTGCAAGATTGGAGTTAGAAATCAATTTGATTACACCTTATTCTAAACCAATCTCTTTACTTCATCCACATCAACTAACCCAATTCATGTTCATGTGATGAATTAGATTTTCTTAAGACCTTTGATAGGTGTACTATCTCCAAACGATTGTTTATCAAAAAAAATTTCTCTTTATTTGTTTAAAGCTGTATTTAAATGGGAAAATGACAGATAAAGAAGCTCCAAAATGTGAAATGCCAATTTGGGAAGCTAAGGAAATGTAATTACCCATAGGGAAGTCCTTCCCAAATTGGGATTTTGAAATTCAGTGAAATGACAAAAATGCCCTTTGTTCTTTTTTTTTTTTAAAAAAAACCCAGCCCCTCACCGGTGGCCGGCGACCGGCGACCACCGCCGGCGACTGGCCTCCGGCGGCCGCCGACCGCCTCCGGCCACCGGCGCCGGCCACCGGTGTGGTGGCTGCCGGTGAAGGATTTTTGTGACAAGATTTTTTTTTTGGGAATAAGATAATATTGGTTCAAAGTGGCGGGGGTGAGATTTGATCCCACAACCCCTTAGCCACTTGGACCAACAAAAGGATGGCCATTGGGCCATCAAAGATTTCTTAACCTTATAATGCAAACAAAAATATAAGTTAACTCTTTTACTGTGACTCCAGCTCGTGACAACAATTTATCTGAGGATGACAAGTCTTAATTGAGAAATAACAAGTCTAAATTTGATATTAACAAAGCAACTTTTCCTTATACATAACATAGCAGCATGTGCATTAATTAAAAATGATCATAATTTATTTAAAAATGACACGTCTTTACTATAAAATGACAAGTCTAAAATTGATATTAACAAGGCAACTTTTCCTTATACATAACAAGAAATAGCATCTACGTTAATTAAAAATGACTATAATTTATTTGAAAAAAACACGTCTTTACTGGAAAATGACAAGTCTAAATTTGATATTAACAAAGCAACTTTTCCTTATACATAACAAGAAATACCGAATAAATTGTTGTTATTTTTCAACAAAGACGTGTCATTTTTAAATAAATTATGATTAATTTTTATGTATAAGGAAAAGTTGCTTTGTTAATATCAAATTTAGACTTGTTATTTCTCAATTAAGACTTGTCATCCTCAGATAAATTGTTGTCACGAGCTGGAGTCACAGTAAAAGAGTTAACTTATATTTTTGTTTGCATTATAAGGTTAAGAAATCTTTGATGGCCCAATGGCCATCCTTTTGTTGGTCCAAGTGGCCAAGGGGTTATGGGATCAAATCCCACCCCCGCCACTTTGAACCAATATTATCCTATTCCCAAAAAAAAAATCTTGTCACAAAAATCCTTCACTGGCAGCCACCACACCGGTGGCCGGCGCCGGTGGCCGGAGGCGGTCGGCGGCCGCCGGAGGCCAGTCGCCGGCGGTGGTCGCCAGTCGCCGGCCACCGGTGAGGGGCTGGGTTTTTTTTTTAAAAAAAAGAAGAACAAAAGGCATTTTTGTCATTTCACTGAATTTCAAAATCCCAATTTGGGAAGGACTTCCCTATGGGTAATTACATTTCCTTAGCTTCCCAAATTGGCATTTCACATTTTGGAGCTTCTTTATCTGTCATTTTCCCTATTTAAATTGTGCCATAAATTCTTAAAATGTCTTGGAGTTGGTGATCAAGAGGTGTAATGCCTCTCAATACATGCTTGTTCTGTTTCTGATCTTTCTTTGGTATAGTCAACATGGAGTACAATCATTTATATTGATCACTTAGGACATGACAAAAAGTTTATTGATCATCCAACTTTGCTAACTAATTCACCTAGTCCACAAGAGAGACTCCACCTTAATAGTGGTGATTTACACAATATTTATTACTTGGTGGAAATGAACTTATTGAGAATGAATTGAAGATACAGTTGATGTGATTGCATTGGTACGTGGGTCAGCAGTTTCCAAACAAACCCCATTAGGATCTTCTCTGACTAGCAAGGCAAGAACGTTCAGTGAACTCCATACGTTAGTCACTTCTTTGCTTGAATCTCCCAATGTAACAGCAAAGATTGCATCAAATCCTCCTGCTCCTGGAACTCCAGACAACAGAACTCCTTCCAACTTCATAGTGGCATCCAGAAGTTGTGTCTGTGATTCTGGTTCAATCTGTATAATTTTGCAGACAATGAGATCATAGAACCCATCAATTATGTTAAGTTTTGAACATCATTTTTCCATATATGAGAATTTAGCAGCATAAACCAAAAACTGAAGGTTATTTTCGTGCTTCCATAATTACTATGTTCCAATCCATCCTGAGCCTCTTATCTTATCCAAAGTCTATTATCTTGGTTCGGTAAATTGAAATTCCTATGCCAAAAGGAATGATCTAGCGTATTCAATGGTACACGAAGCCATAATCTGGTACTTCATTCAGTTCTCAACTTAATCATTATGACGGCATATCTTTCTTCAATTTTACCAAGAGCGAATCAGAAGCAAGCAAATAATGATCATGGTATCACTCCTATCTCAAAGCTAGACATAAGATTATGTGGGTAGTTTTTACCCATCTCAATTTGTAGACCTTTTCATGGGGAAAGTAATGCGTATAAACAAGAGAACAATGAGTAATGAGCACTCAGTGTAATGATCTTACTGGAACACCTGCGGCCTCTCCCATCTTGCGCATAAGTGATCTGATCAGAAGCATAGCGTCTTTCGCTCCTTGCAGTGCATTAACAACTGCCTCTTCGTTGGGTTCAAAAGCTTGTTCTATCCACTGAAAGTAGAGTTTTAATTTCAGGCATTAACATTAAAGGAGAAAAGCAATAAGAATTTACAATGCGGCTAGGAAAAGTAATGAAATTCCAAGTCATAAAAGACAAGTCTAAAAAAAATGCAGGTCAGCCATTCAGTTATCAACTTCACTAATGATATAATTGAAAACTACGTTGATTGTAGCATTTTCTCGCATATTTCTATTTAATTATCACTCAGTCATTGCTATATAATATGCAAACTAACTATTGCCAAATAGTTTCATTGACAGTCGGTTAACATAAGAACGTGCATGATTGACAATGGTCTTAATTGCAAGGACTAAATCCAAAAATGTCCCACCTATCAGGAACCGAATGATCGTATTACAAAATGTCACACCTATTAGGAACCGAAATAGGGTTTAGTGGATTCTATATTAAGTGAAGATATTTTGTTCTTCAAACATATACCATTAAACATTCACAAATGAGCTCAAGAAAGACCTTATCTGATGTGAGCTTGCTGCACTTGTTTATAACAAATCTATATGCATCCCATTGTTCCTTTGCTAATTTTGTTAACAATTTCAATCGTCCTTCCAGAGCTGAATTTGCATCCAATAACCTTCTCCATGTGTCCAGGGATTTCTGAGGGTCAGACTTTTGCCATTTTCTAACAGCACCAACCATTGATGGAGTGGATGATCCCCCTATTCCTGGTTCGCCTAGTAACTAGAAGAGAGGATTAACCAACATGAGAAACAAGACATTCCATGTCCTCCAACAAGAAAGTCAAGCAATTCAGATTTAAGTAGTTAACAGCATCAATTTCTTATAGATGGGAGGTACTCCCATGTAAATTCACAATCTAATCAGGGGTGTGTCTGATAAAATGGGAAACTTAAACATCAAGACATATTTGGTTGTTAAAAGGCCAAATTGTGGATTGGCAGAAGGAAAGTTTTACTAGGAACAAAAAGCTAGAAAAAGTCCACAAGAACATTCAAATGAGAAAAAAAATTCAATTATGATAAGTGAGACAATACTACCATCTTATTTTCCCTTCTTGTCAAGGACCCTAAACTACTAAGTGAAGGTCTGTAGTTGGATATAATAACATCTTTAACGTCTCCTTTGAAGAAAGCTTTAGAATAACCAAATTGATTGAAAATCTAACATATGTGAAATTTGGATTCCTTACAAGATTCATCAAGGGTGGTAAAGAAAATTCAGTCCTCTCATGGTCCCATTTACCCTTTAGAATGCCAGTGATTACTTCTGGTAAAGGCACTGCTCTCTCTGCAGCCTGTAATGTAAACAAAATCAATGCTTTCACAACAAATATACTGCCATGATTGGAAAATATCATTAAGTCAATACGGAGAGGTAACAAATACGACCATTGTAACAAGTTTGACATAGAACAAGCAATAAAAATTTTCTAGGGCCAGTAATAATAAGTATTTCTTGAAATCCAACTGGGTGCATCTGGGATTTGTTTTGCTCATGAGGAAACCAATAAAAGGAACAAATTAACAAATGTTGTAGAATAAATACAGACTGTAATGAGATCATATATCATGCAAACATACCTGCCAGAGTGTTCCAAGATTTTACAGAAGAGAATGATCACTGAACTCAAAGGGAACCCAAAATGCGGTTCAGACAAACCATCATCAATATATAAATATATATATATGTATTTATATCTTTATTCAATGGTGAGTTTCTTGGGTGCACAAGAAACACAAGAATTCACAGGAAAATACCTGGGCAGAAGAAATCAAGTCCAGTGAAAACCGCACATAGCGTTGACTGCCATAAACAGCCGAACAGACATCAAACCCACTGCCCACTTTCCCTTGTGCAACACAGTGAGCAGTTTGAGCTATCTTGTGCACAACATCAAGATCTGATGTATCCTTCCTTTCCTGATGATCTTTGGACGAGGAAAGTTTTACAACTCCAAGGTAGTGAAGTACAGAAGCAGCTACAGCAGTTGTCATGGCTGCAGATGAGCCCAAACCAGTTTTAGCAACTTCAGGTTTGCAATTTCCTCCATTGACATCCCCAACATTGAAGGTTATGGAGGTAAAAGGTGGAAAGTTGGCCAATGATTCGGGCGTCAAAGGGAACCCAAGCTCTTCAATCTGTACAAGAGTTTATTAGCAAATTAATTTCTTAGGTTAAGCTTTTGAATACCATGTGTAGTACAAATCCTCAAAAGGTTTAGGGAGGAAGTATTGAGATGGGGAAGATGAAAGAAAGGAAGAGAAAGGTAGGACATGTTTCACCAGTGCAAAGTAATTGTTCTCGCTAGCAATGAACATAACGGACATCAAAATACATTTTCAACATGGTCAATGCAAACTACTTCAACCAAAGGCCGAAAGTTTGTCCTGTAGATAATGAGGAAAGACAAAGGAAAATAAACTACCTGCTTCCTGTACGAATAAAAACCATTACAACCCAAAATTGTGATTCCAAGACCTGCAGAACTGATCCGGTTAAAAAAATTGAAAGCTTGAAACTCTTCTTTCTCTGATAAAAGGAAAGAGAAACATAAATCACATTGATATAGTACCTTTTAGAAGCACATTGTGCAACAAGTTCTTCTTATTCTTATCAAATGTTGCTTGAGCAGCAGCAACAGAATATTGTATTGCATATTCCACAAAAGAATTCCTGGTTTCACTGAAATTGGGAAACAAATAATTTAAGCCTCGCCTCAATATTTAATTTAACCTTGCGTTCAATCTACTACTTTTGAAAAGTTCTGAAGAATGTGAACTTCTTCACCCTGCCTGACCATGCAAAATGTTTATCCTACAGTAAATTGACCTCTTTGATAGATTGTGAAGTTTGGATTGAATTCCACTCCGCAATTGTATATTGTAATCGAATTAAATTAATTAAAAACAAAAAAAGAGCTTTGAAGGATAGAAGATGAGAAGGAAGAAAAACGAGAAAAAGAAAACTTACCTCGAAGAAACACATTGGATTGTAAGATTCTCCAGGTCTAGCTTGTACATGCCTTCTCTGGAGAGTTGAGGTGAAGTCACTTTAACATCTGCCGATGCCTGAAGATAAGACAAGTAACATGTGATAAAATCACTAAAATTGGAACATTTGGGGGAAAAAAAAACAAAGGAAAAATAGCTTAGGCTAATAAAACACCAAATAAATGTAAAGAAATTTACATTAAGTGCGTGGTACTGTAGATGACATCAATAATTTAAACTATTCAACAGGCGCTAGCTTTTAATAAACTACATTGGCAACAAGGGTACTTCATTCTTGATCTTAAATTGGCTTGTTCATTAACATGGCTCAGGAGGTATTATGGCACATTGTACTTGAAGCCATGGATGACCAGGTGCAAGTATTCGGATAAACTTGAAAAGTTCCTTTTGTTTCAGAAAACAAACAAACAACTTCGTATTAAAAAGAGTTATTAAATTGCCATATGATTTCATCATCTTCGCTCATAATTATCATGCAAGAGAGCATTTTGGAAGTAGCAAATCAAATCAAATACAAATGCATCACAGTATCATACAAATCACAAGTATGCAATAAGATCCCACCCCTGCGTAGCTGTCGGATTTCGTTTCTTCATACAGTGGTTTCACGATTGCATAGAACCGAGCACTGGTACTGAGTACAAGTCCCGCATTTGGCCTCTCCAATATAAGGTAACCCCCTGTTATCAATACCTTCCCTGGAGCAGAAGCTACCCTGAGCAGAGCAAAGAGTCGTCGACAAGTAACAATTAGAATAAAGAAGTATGTTTTTGCTTATCGTTATAGAATGGGTGAAGGCAAACTGATTATTAGTTTCCTCCGTTTGATTGATCGGGATTCATAAAACGTCTATCGCTTCATCCGAAAATTCCCGTTTCACATTGGACATAACAAACCGTTCTTGCAGAAATAGCATTGGAGATGCAAATTCTTAGGTGTTAAGGACGAGAATTAACTTACACGGCCATTGTTACTTCAGTCATCCCAATGAAAATGAATGATGAGATTTAACTCAGTTCAGCCGGGGACCAAAGAATGCTTCAACTGTAAATGAAATAAGAACTGAAAAAAAAAAAACTTATATTCTGAAATTACTTTATCATGAATCGCTTTAGAGATGAAGAGAGCGAAATGAAAATGATAGTAAGCAATGCACCTCTAGATTTTTCGGGTTAGAATTTCTGCTCCCTGCAAATTAATAATAGCTGTGTTGATATGGAGTTCACCTTCATATACTTTTCTCAGATTATAGTATTTCTGGTTTTGCTTCTGGTTTTGCTGCCTCTTCAATCAGAACACATGCAAGTTAAGAAACGAACATTGTATATGAAGGAATTAGTGAGACAAGTGAAGAGATTATTCAACCGTGAAGAAGATATAGCTATGATTTGTTGAATAGGAAAAAAAAAAAAAAAATAGCACTATTTAACAATATGCAAGTGCCTCGCGTTGCACGCGGTTGGTAGGCTTTCAGTAGCATTGCTTTCTTTTCACATGCATACATGTGTTCTGTTCTCTTGCGTCTTCATTCATCATTATAGAGGCCTGCTCTGCTACTGATGCTTCAACTACTCTATTCAATGAACTTTTTTTTTTCTTGGAAAAATTAATTTTTTTGGGAAAACCATTCCTAGAGTATCTATAGTATTCTTTTTAATTTTTAATTTGGTAACTGTATGTTTTTTTTTCCTTATTAAATCTTTCAATTTTACACTTTTTAATATAATTAACCCCTGTGACTTTACACTATTAATATTGATAGATCATGTACAAAAACTAATTATGTTAACAAAGTAAAATTACATGATTTAATATGGAGAGAAAAACTCACAAGTATCAAATTAAAAATTGACGGAAACTATAGGCACCTCAAAAGAATGATTTTTCTTTAATATTTTAGCTCTTCAACTTTTAACTTACTTATAAATCAATTTTTAAACTTTTGACTCGTTTATGACTTAGTTTCTTATATTTTTGTTTTCATTTTATTGTTATCTTTATTATTCATAATTTAATTTTGACTCACCCTACATGGCAAAAATAATTAATAAGAGTCTTCCAACTCATGTAGGATAAGTCAAAATTAATAACAAAAAAAAAAAAGATAACGAACTGATTCACAAATGAGTCAAAGCTTCAAAAACTAAATTATAAGCGAGTTAAAAATTGAAGGACTAAAATATTTTTTTTTTTTACCCAATCAAATCTTCTTAAACAAAGTTTTACTATTTTGGTTTAAATAAATGTCAATCTAACCCTTTTATATATTCATCTCAAACACTTTTTTTTTTACCATTTAAAAAAAATGCATGCAGCGAATAGTATTGTGGGTCATGCCAATATTTTAATTTTTAATAATCTCCTGACATAAAAATACAAGGAGGTTGTAAATTTTTTTTTTGGGTACTTTTAATTGTGTCCGTTCCTCTAATAAAAGAAGAAATGAAATATTGGAGGCGGAAGAAAGAAATGAGGAAGGCCCAAGTAGAGCCCAGAATATGGGGTTGTGGCCAGTTTGCCTGCCCGCCAACCGGCCTTGATGAGGCCATAACCCGCCATCCTTTTTTTTAAAAAAAAAAATTTTTTTATTCACTTTCACTTTCCTAGAGGCCTCATTCTCCCCCGGCCTTACCTTCGCAGTTCGCACCCTCGTCTGTCGCTTCGCTGTGTCTCTCACTCACGCATCGCATCGCATCGCTGTCCCGCAGCTCGCGTCGCGTGACTCCGTCTCCCTCCCTCGTCGTCGTCGAGCTCCAGCCACCACCAGGCACCAGCGACCAGCGTTGCTCCGTCAAGCATTGGAGCAGTCGAGCATGCGTTTTACGTTATTACATATGCTGATCGCTAGATCAAATTGACGGCCAGTATTGCGAATCTGTACGGGACAGCATGGAACGCAAAGAATCAGGAGACAAACCGAACCCTTCCTAATCGGACTGCGTCTCTGTGCAGGGTCTCCAGTTGAGAGAGAGGATCACAGTTCTGCTAAAAGCGCTCGCCGACGATTGAAGGTAGCGTCTTCTATTTGGATTTCTCGGCTATTAACTGTTATATTTTTCAGAACCTAGCAGGCAGAGGCGATAATTTGCTTGAATTTCATCATCTCTTTCTCACATTTCCACCCTAGTAAATATTTTTTTTTAATGAAAGAGTCAATACATACCTCAAATTCGAAAGGAAATAGCAGTTGCAAAGATAGAAGATAACCTAGAATAAAGGTCTACATGTATAACAACAAAACATTGCCAAAAAAAAAAAAGGTGGTTGAATCAGGTACGGTGAGACTTTCTTTGTTTATTTTCGGTGTCCACTGTGGATATAAATTAGTTTAAAATTGTTGCCTACCTAGAAGTTTGTTCACATTGGAGGGAAGTTTTATGGAAGTAAATATTTCTGGGTGTTAATGTAGGGTACTATTTTGAAGTACAGTTGTTGCATATTTATTTACTTAGTATCTTTTTACCATTTATTCCGAAATGTACAAGGTATGTAATTGTATTTACGTGCCAGAAATTTTACCTGCATGTAGGAGGTTATAAGCGACTAGTTGAAGATATTCAAGCATCAAGAAGACCTGCTGCATAATTACTATATCCCTATTGTTCTGGAGGAAGCATTTGAGAAAATGCAGAAACTGGGCGAGTTCAAGCTACCCCATTTCTTCAATTATCCACCATACTTCACGTAAATGCCTTTTCTTTATATACTGTGTAATTTTTTAGGGAGTTGACGAATGCCAATTTTGATGATTTGATGTCCATGTTGGTAGTTCTAGTTTACACATTTACTAACAAGACGTGTATACCTTCTGCGAGTTGACAGACATGTCAATTATTTGTATTGACCTTCTGTGGGTTGACATACATATCATTTATCGTCACTTAGGAGGATGAGCTACAAAAGAAAACTGCAGCTGTGTTTTTACGAATATTATATCAGTATTGCATTAGCTATTCCACTGGTCTATAGTATCTGGTCTGAGAATTTTCTTCTAAACCCCACAGGGGATGGCTTTGTACGCTTTAGACAGTACTGAAAATTGGTAAAAAGATGAACCAAATCAAACATTTCAGAACTGATCAGATTTGTCACTCTCATGATATCTATACGAGGACAAGCAGGAAGTGATTTTAGTTGCCAAGAGGATATCTGTGCCAAATTTCGGAGATTTTCATACCAAATAGTTTGGGTTCCATCAGCTGAGATATTTTTTATGATAGTATCAAGAGCCATTGTGAAAAATCCCAATCGAATAAACAGTATATATGCTTCATGTTGCATATGAATGTTGTTGCATAATGGATTCTTTTATTTCTAAAAATTCAATCGCATGTGGTGTTCATTATCATGCTTGTATTTATATTTAATTGTTATATTAACCAGTCAGAAACTTGCGGTTGATTAGTAGTTTGAACTATTGTTGAGGGAACTCTACAAATTTAGGGGTTTGAAATCACTGAAAACTCTTGTGGAGTGGGGCAACCACAGGTACTGAGTGAGATTAGTCCCACTCTAAAAGAATGTGGGGTGTTTCTGAGAAATCAAAAGGGGGAAAAATAAACTCATGGTTGATTAGGCTTGTGCCTCTGGCGTGGTTGTTTTTTTAGTTTGCAGCCTGTGAGAGACACAAGGGAGAAGCAAGTACAGTTGTGGAAAGATCTTATCCTAGATTACTGCAAAACACAGAAGATATTTGTAGTTGGTCTTGAAGACGAATTCCTTCTATTTTCAAATCCTGCAATTGAAAGTAAGATCATCGTTCCTGCCCGCTTATTGATTTTATTGTATCCCTGAATCAAATTGATAGGTCATACAAAATGCTCTAGTTGTCTATGTTGCTTATTTACCTCTTTTGCCATGTGGATTGCTTTTTGACTTGTTTATAGTGCAGGATCCCTGAGTCATGAAGCCAGAGAAGCCTTCCTGTCTGCATTAGTTTCAGAAGGTTTGTGGTCATACAATTGAGTTAAATTTCTTGAGTTTGGTTGAGAGGAAACACATAAACTTCAGATCTGATTTGGCAGGACGAGCTGAATGGATGGATAAAGGGCGTAAAAAATGTCTTATTCTCTGGCACCGGATTCAAGATTGGGCTGATATTGTTGTACAATTTGTAAGTTACGATTAGCATTTTTGTAATCCTGGTGCTTGAGCTGTTATTTAATGCATTTTAATTGAATTTGCCCCATATTGACTAGGCAAAAGATAATGGATTGGAAGACGGCGTGGTGACGGTAGAGGAACTGTGCTCAGGGACTGAATCTCAAGGAACAGGTAATTTTCTGAGCTGTATCCGCCCTGTATTTGGAATAAAAGCCATCCTTCCGATAGATTTAGCACGCCAAAGATGGTCTTCATGAAATATAGTTATATCTACTTATCCAGTATTTTTTTCCCCCTTCTATGCTCGTTGCTATCGAAACTGTGGTAGGAAAAATTTGTCTTGTGATTATAATTGGCATTCTGGAACTTTCTGGTATACTGCAGAGCTTCATGGGATAGACCGCACGATCTTGAATCGTGCTTTGAAACTGTTGGAACAGAAAGGGAAGCTTGTCATCTTCAAGGGAACTTCAGCAGATGATGAAGGTGTCAAGTTTTCTTTATAGTTTATGATTTTTGGGTATGTATTAAGAGGATGTCTATAATTGCCCGCCTGATTTGGCTGGATTGTTGTTTGTTAAGATCAAGCTAAGGCCCTTGTACTGACTGGGATATTCTACTGTCACGCACACAAAAGAGCGATTCTTCCTGTGCATACTAAGGAGTATGGATCCCAATTTATCCCTTGTTTTTCTAGCCAAAATTACTGTACATAAATGCATTTGTTGTTCCTTATAATATTAGAATTAAATTCTTGGCGTTGAAGAGCTGCTTTGTGAACTTTCTTTTGGAAATTTTCTTACAGAGACTTGGAAAAATATAGTGTTTTAGCAGAACTTTGTAAAGATTACGAGGTTTTTTTTTTCCTTTTTTTTTTTGGGTTTACAAGATTACGAGTTCTGTTAAAAGCAGTCATACAGAAAATTGTTTTATGGCAAGGAATTTGAAGCTTTTGAGGCGCAACAAGGGTTTTCGTTACGGTGACCTTTTATGCTTATATTTTTTATGCTCTGCATTGAGAGGTCAGGGAACCTGATTGAAGAAGCAATTAGACTCGGAGGAAGAGCATTTGACTTGGAAGAGAGGGACCTTCTAAAATCTAGTAGTCCGTTTTGGAGTGGCTTCATTAAATCTGCTGCATGTTACTATTATCCTATTAAGTAGGATTGGTTACATGAATCGTGTCATTGAGTTATATTATAAACTAAATCTTTGAGTATATTGTTAATTGAAAGATCTCACTTAATAATTTCATTAAATGTTTTTTTTGGCTTTTTTCTATTCCTTTTAAAAGACTTTATACTATTTTATCTTTTTTTTTAACCTGCACGTTTAAAAACCTTTGCATGTAACCAAACAAGCCCAAATAATTTTATACCATTTTCTCATTGATAACGTCCAATTCAACACTTTTTTCACGTATGATGTTACGTCTATACGCCTAGAGATTTTCACAAATAAGCTAAAATGCCTCAAGCTCAATAATAATGAGTTTACAAATGACCGTCAAATTCCAACACCAAATTCATCATAAACGTTGCTTTCTAATGCATGTCTTCTCTGGAAGATACATTCCTACAACGTACAAACCCGCAGATAGACTTTGAGCATAATGATCCTGAATTTGACTATCAGAGAGGACATGTTCCTAAACTTCACGAAAACACAAAAGTTGGGTCAAGTTCTCAGATTTTACTAGGATAAAAAAAGCATTTATTTGTTGATTATGCCCCCACACTTTGCTCTTTCATTCTCTTTCATCTCAGAACACCCAAACCTTGCCTAAAATAAACATTTAAACTCAAATGGAGGCCTCGATCCTTGTGAAATCCCGCCAAGGCAAATGATGGCCTCCAATGCAAAGCATTGCCATTTTATGACAACATCACTATGAACTGTGAAGTCTTTAGTTCGAAAGACTTGACACAAGGCCATTTTCACCATTCACATACCACCGGCCTTAAATGATGCAGTTTGCTTGTGAGTTAAATGCAATACGCAGAGGCACAAAACCCAATATAGTTCCTTCCAGATAAATAAAGCTGGCTTTTTTTTTATTTTTGTTTCCGAAATTCAATTTACAGCACCAAGAAAGTTACAAAACCAGGAAAAGAAACATGAAAATAGAAAACATATTTTTCTTTTTCTAGAGCTCCTAATAAACAATCATAAGAAAATAGCACATCTATGGCTTTCTTCCAGTTGCGTATTCCTACATGTAACTCAAATCATGTATAGTAGGCAAAAACTGCATGACCCATGAAGCTGCAACAATAAAATGAATACAATATCTCTACCAACTCACGAAACTGATAAGGTCCACGCATTAAGGGAGCTACAGTCTTATTGCATCGGGGGATAAAAAGCTCCTTCAACCAAAAGATGGAGCTAAACATTCGTCAACCATATCCACTAGGTTTGGATTTTCCAGTGCAGCAGCCACCCTTTCTTTATCATTTAGCTGTTTATTAACTGCAAATGCATTTGCAAAAGAAGTTGAATTGAACAAGTCCAGTCATAATCAAAGATTTGCAATAAAAAAAAATTCAAGACTCAATCAAGGACACGGAGCACAGGCAACTGGGTCAAATTACAGCATATGTTTGATGACTTAAACTCAATTAACCGAGGTATTAAATCTGAATCTGAATCTGAATCTAGTGAGAGAAACATATATTTAATTCCCGGGAACAACAACATTTGAAAATCTGCTGTAAAAGAAAATCACTAGTATACATCACTTACTGAAGAAACACAATCAACAAGCAAATCAGGAATGTGATTTGTCTACATCAGTTTTGAAAGTACTGACTTTACATTCACCGACAAACAAATGTACACTGTGTGAGATGGGGGGGAGGGGGGGGAGGGGGAGAGAGAGAGAGAGAGAGAACCTGCAGCCTCAGTAGCATGAGATCCAGGTGCTACTCTGATATCCACCTAACCGTCATTTTAAAAAAGAAAATAAGAAAGAGATATAGTTGAGAAGATACACCTTAAATAGAACAGGTGTCTAAAAATCACTAGAATATGATCTAAACTCCATAAATGCTATACGTTACACTTTAAAGGGTACCAAAGATCGATAATTTGTGTATTACAATATTGATTGACAGTACAATCATGTTGCAGTTCATAGAAACGAGCATGGTGCATGGGTTATAGTTAGGAGTAAGCACACTTGGTAGGATATCATGCAACAGAATTGAGTATTGCCCTTTCATTATTATATACCCTCTGTTATGCAAAAGAGAATCTACAATACTCAGGAAAAAATACAATGGTTAAAGCAACCAACCACAACGATGTTGGAACAAATAGAATGTTATTCCATGGACTCACAGGTCTATCTATACTGGTTCCAAGCTTTTCTGATCCACAATATACCAAGAATTCCATTGCATGATACACATGTCAAGAGTCAAGACCCAATTTTCCAGAAAAATTTCGTCCACATATTAGGTTAGCCTAACAAAAATAGCAAACTGCAAACAGATGTTGGTACCTTGTAGCGTGAAGGAAGGCTCCTCATGAGTTTCACCCGTAAGCATAGACCAATGATAGTTGCCATGCTACAATGTTCAACTGTAGGAGCAAACGTAACCCTAATGCAAGGCATCAGAATCCAATATAACAAGGAAGTTTTGACATGCATAATTAAGGCGAAACAACCCCAACAAAAAAAGAGCAAGAGGGGGAAGATGATCAAACTGTTCACTACCTGACATAACTATGCTGATCATCAACTTCAATCGCATCTTCAGTTATTACTTTGAGCTCTTCCAAGGAGTATGGATGCTCTGGGTCTTTAATATCCCTTATATGATTTAAGAATGTTAAGCAAACTAATCTTAAAATTGACTGACTTGACGAGAAGACTAAATTCTAATGCTTCAAATTCAAATAATACACATAAACAGAAGCACACAAAACATATATATAAATTGATGGTTGAAAAGGATATCAAAAATTTCTTGTTGATCAATCGATTCCGCAACATTGTCATCAGTGGAGGTGGGCGTGGTGCGAGCTCGACGCTCTTTCTTTTCGTAGATGATAGGATTAGCATTTATTAAGCCAGATACCATTGTGCCGGCTAATGTAGAGCTCTGCTTTAGTTTCAAATTTCACAGATTTAAGAAGGGATCCTATAGGAAGGAGCTGGAAAACTCACAGATTAGGGCAATAAAGAAGGGGGAAAGGTGTTTTGAGTGGTAAGAGGGGAAGCCAACTAAAGCCGCCCGAGGATGATCGAGCTCTGCCTGCGACGGATGAACGGCGAGTACAGGAGAAATTCCGAAGAACCCGATGAAACTTCTCGACTGGGGCATGCCAATTCATGATTTTATATTTTAGGGTTCAATTCAGAATTTTTTTTTTTTTAAAAAAAAATAACACCCCCATATCAGATTTTTTTTAATTAATTTTATGAAATCTGCTTAAATACAAGTATTTTTTTTTAAATGACAAAAAAACTGTAAAATTACTAAATATAAAATAAAAGATGTCAATAAAAATTTATTATTATTTATAAATTCGGTATTATTAACTCTGCCTATGTTGTATAGCCGGTCCCAAGCCCGGATAAAGGAGGAGGGTTGTGTTAGGCCCTCGACAGCCAACGTAAAAACCCGTCGAATCTCATAAACATGGATCAACGAAGTAATTATGCTAATGCTAGGTCGTTGCCCAGATGTGACGCGCTGTATGGCTCGAGTACAGTGAGAAATGAGCTAGAGCCGCTGCATCGTCGCCCGGATGTAGTGTTAAATGAGCAAGGGCTACCGCACTCTCTTGGACGGAGGCGGCTAAAGAAGTTAGTTCATGAGACTGAGATTAGATTTGGCACTTGAAATATTGGGACGTTAAATGAGAAATCTATGGAAGTAGCAGGAGTTATGAGGAACAGAAGGATTAATATCTTATGCCTCCAAGAAACCAAATGGACTGGAGAAGCTGCCAAGGAACTTGGAGAGTATAAACTTTGGTACACAGGAAAGGTGAGCACAAGGAATGGGGTTGGTATCATCGCTGATGGGACATGGAAAAAAACGTGGTAGAGGTTAAAAGGTTTGAGGACAGAATAATATCGTTAAGAGTAATTGTTGGAAAGGATACTATCAATATCATTAGTGCCTATGCACCTCAGGTTGGGGCAGAGACACACCTTAAAGATAAGTTTTGGGAAGATATGGAGGGCTTGGTTCAAAGCATACCACTCGAAGAAAAAAATTTTATCGGTGGGGACCTTAATGGACATGTTGGTAAAGAAGCAGGACAATTCAGTAGGGCCCATGGTGGTTTTGGTTTTGGGGAGCTTAATAGTGGAGGACAATCTATTCTTGATTTTTCTCTTGCATACGATCTTAAGATTGTCAACACTTGTTTTAAGAAGCGAGAGGAGCATTTAATCACGTACAAAAGTGGTGTCTCAAAATCACAGATTGATTTCTTTTTTGTTAAGAATCCGGACAGAAGATTGTGTACTAATTGCAAAGTGATTCCAGGAGACGGGGTGAGTGCCCAACATAGAGTACTTATCCTTGATGTATGTTTTAAGAGTACCAGGCAAAAGTACCATCAAGTGGCAAAACCCAGGATTAAGTGATGGCAGTTAAAAGGAGAGAAGCAGGAGTTATTCAAAAGGACTCTTTTGAAGGATGGGAATTGGGAGTTGCAGGGAAATGCAAACATGATGTGGGAAGAGATAGCTTCAAGGGTTCGTTTGGTAGCTAAAGCAATTTTGGGAGAATCCAAAGGTCCTGGTCAAAGAGATAAGGAGACTTGGTGGTGGAATAAGAGTGTGCAAGAGAAAGTCAAACAGAAAAAAGATTGTTTTAAGGCCATACACTTGTGCAATAGTGTAGAGAACCAGGAAAAGTATCAGTTGGCTAAAAAAGAGACAAAGAGAGTAGTGAGCAAAGCACGTACTAAAGCTTATGAAGGGTTTTATCAGGAGTTAGGAACAAAGACGGGAGAAAGAAATATTTACAAGATCGCGAAGCAAAGGGAGAGGAAAAAGAGAGATCTGGACCAAGTAAAGTGTATAAAGGATGAAGATGGTAAAGTGTTAGTTACTGATGGTGATATTAAGGACAGATGGGAGGCTTACTTTTACAAGTTGTTTAATGAGGGAAGCAATTATGCGACTCAGGACTTGCAGGACTTGCTTAATTAACGAAGATGATCGGAATTTGGCTTTCTACCGCAGGATACGTATCGGAGAGGTTAAGGCGGCTCTCAAGAAAATGGACAATGGAAAAGCCGTTGGGCCTGATGGTATCCCTATTGAAGTTTGGAAATGTTTGGGCGATGAGGGGGAGGCGTGGCTAACCAAGCTTTTTAATGAAATTCTACGCTCTAAAATATGCCGGATGAGTGGAGGAAAAGCATTTTAGTTCCTATTTACAAGAATAAAGGAGACATTCAAAACTGTGCAAGCTACAGGGGGATAAAACTTATGAGTCATACAATGAAGTTGTGGGAAAAAGTGATGGAATATAGATTGAGGTTGGAGACTTCTATTTCGGAAAACCAATTTGGATTTATGCCAGGGAGATCCACATCGGAAGCAATCTATTTACTAAGGGGGTTAATGGAGAGATATAGAAGTAAAAGAAGAGATTTACATATGGTTTTTATTGACCTGGAAAAGGCTTATGATCGTGTGCCAAGAGAAGTATTGTGGAAGGCTTTGGAAAAGAAAGGTGTACGGGTTGCGTATATCAAAGTCATACAAGATATGTATAAGGCGGTAACTACCAGTGTAAGGACGCCGGGGGGGGAGACAAAGGACTTCCCTATTAAGATTGGCCTACATCAGGGATCCTCTTTGAGTCCGTACTTGTTCAACATTGTTCTGGATGTTCTAACTAAACCTGTTCAAGAAAGAATCCCTAAGTCCATGCTCTTGCGGATGATATAGTTCTTATGGCGGAATCAAAAGAAGAAATTAACACTAGTTTGGAGTTATGGAGAAGGACTTTGGAGTCGAAAGGTTTCCGTTTGAGTAGGAACAAAACAGAATATATGCATTGTGATTTTGGAGGGAGGCAAGGTAATAGGGATTTGGAGGTGAGGATGGGAGAGCAAATTATTCCTCAAGTATCAAAGTTTAAATACCTAGGATCCATTATACAGGAGGATGGGGAAATTGATAGAGACATTTCTCATAGAATACAAGCTGGCTGGTTAAAGTGGAGGAAAGCTACCGGAGTTATTTGCGATAAGAAGGTACCTGAGAAACTTAAAGGAAAATTTTATCGGACTGCTATAAGACCAGCTATGATGTATGGTAGTGAATGTTGGGCAATAAAGGGAAAACAAGAGCACAAAGTCGGAGTAGCAGAAATGAGGATGTGAGATGGATGTGTGGTCATACAAGAAAAGATAGGATTCGAAATGAAAAGATCAGGACAAGAGTCGGTGTGGCACCTATCCAAGAGAAAATGGTTGAAAATCGCTTAAGATGGTTTGGACATGTGCAGAGAAGGCCTTTGGAGGCCCCGGTGAGGAGGGTGGATCAAACAAGATGGAGTCCCATAAAAAGAGGCAGGGGAAGACCGAGAAGAACGCTGAATGAGGTCATTGAACGAGACCTTCTAATCAACAACATATCTAAGGATTGGGTTGTTGACAGAGCACGATGGCGTCGTGTGATTCATATAGCCGACCCCACCTAGTGGGATAAGGCTTGTTGTTTGTTTATAAATTCGGTATTATTAATACTACTAAATAAAATATTATTATCAACCCTAACTTAAAATTTAGTAATTTTTAACTTTTTTTATTTGAAGTATTTGTACAGCTTTCCAAATGCCAGTATTTACGAAGAGCGTCTTTCTTTTGCCAAATCCGAATTGCCGTTCCAGCGTTCCCATCGTATTACAGACTCAGAACAACTTGTAACTCAACCATAGCCATTCTGCGAGAACACATTTCATATTTTCATGCTTATCTGGAGTGCTCATCATAATCTGTATTATCTAGATTAATTTTAAATGATTCAAATTTAATTTAATTTTTTATATTTTAAATAATTATCTATTCACAGATGCAGAATTTAAAAAAAAAATATTATAACTGACATCTTTTTTAAAAAAATAAATTTAGATTGAGAATAACGCAGTCTGCTCGAGCGCAGTGCAATACGCAGAGACACAAAGCCCAGTTGCTCCTACCAGATGGACAAGGCTGATTTTATTTTCAATTTACAGTACCAAGAAAGAGTCTTAACAAAACCAAGAAAAGAAACATGAGAATAGAAAACATATTTTTCCTTCTTCTGGAGCTCATAATAAAGAATCATATGAAAGTATCACTTCCATGACTTTTTCCAGCTGCATACTCCTAATCTGAAACTCAAATGAACGTATAGTAGGCAAAAATTGCATCACCAATGAGGCTGGCAATCATAAAATGAGTACCACATCTTATTATTGCATCGGGGGATGAAAAGCTCCTTCAACCAAAAGATGGAGCTAAACATTCATCAACCATTTCCAGCAAGTATGGCCTTTCCAGTGCGGCAGCCACCATTTCTTTATCATTTAGTTTTTTATTAACTGCAGGTACAATTGCAAAAGAAGTTGAATTAAACAAAGGGAAAAAAAGAAAGTCCAGCAGTCATAATCAAATATTTATAATGAAAAATTCAAGACTCAATCAAGGAAATTGTGAGATGTGCAAAATAGTCAAGCATCAAAGTTAACCGAGGTATTGAATCTGAATCTGAATCTAGTGGGAGAAACATATATTTGATTTCCAGGAACAATAACACGATTAAAAATCTGCTGTAAAAGACAATGACTGGTACGCATCACTTCACTGAAGAAACACAAAATCAACAAGCAAATAAGCAATAATATGATTTCTCTATATCAGTTTTAAAAGCACCGATTTTACATTCACTGACAAACAAATGTACTTATAGAGAGAGAGAGAGAGAACCTTCAGCCTCCTTCACATGAGATCCAGGCGCTACTCTGATATCCCTAACCGTGATTTGAAAAAGATAATAAGATAGTCGAGAAGATACACCTTTAATAGAAAGGGTGTCTAAAAATCAGTAGAATTTGATCTAAACTCCAAGAATGCTATACATTATACTTAAAAGGGTGCCACAGATCGATAATTTGTGTATTATAATAGTGATTGACAGTACATTCATGTTGCAGTTCATATAATAGAAATTTACATGATGCATGGGTTATGGATAGGAGTAAGCACACTTGGTAGTATTATACCATCCAACAGAATTGGACATTGGCTTTTCATCGTTATAATATGTGCGTGTGTGTGTGTGTGTGTGTGCCCTCTGTTATGCAAGACACAGCCTACGATACTCAAGAAAAATATAATTAAAGGTAAAAGCAAGCAACCACAACGATATTGAATCAAACAGAATGTTATTGCATGGACCCGCAGGTCTATCTATATTGCTTGCTTCCACTATTCTGAAATCTAATGACAAGCCACATTCACAATATATATGGTATACTAAGAATTTCAATGCATACATGAGTCAAGAGTCAAGACCCCAATTTTCCACAAAAATTTTGTCGGCACATTAGATTATTAGCCTGAAAAAAAAAAAGGCAAGCTGCAAACAGATGTCGATACCTTGTAGCGCGAAGGAAGGCTCCTCATGAGTTTCACACACCGTAAGCATAGACCTATGAGGCTCGGCACGGCACAATATTCAAGTGTAGGAGTAAACGTAACCCTGACGCAAAGCATCAGAATCCAAAATAACAAGGACGTTTCCACAGACATAATTAAGGCCAAAGAGCGAGAGGGGAAAGATGAACGAACGGTTCAATACCTGACATAACTATGCTGATCATCGACTTCAAGTGCATCTTTAGTTATTACTCTGAGCTCTTCCAAGGAGTTTGGATGCTCTGGGTCTCTAATATCCCTTATATGCTTAAGAATGTTAAGCAAACTGACCTTAAAATTGCATAAACAGAAGCACACAAAACATATATATAAATTGATGGTTGAAAAGCATATCAAAAACTTCTTGTTGATCAATCGGTTCAGGAACATCGTCATCAGCGAAGGTGGGCGTAGTGCGAGCTCGGCGCTCTTTCTTTTTGTGGATGATAGGATTAGCATTTATTAAGCCAGACACCATTTTGCTGGCCAATGTAGAGAACTCACAAATTAGGGCAACAAATGAGACGAAGGATGCCGCTGGAGGACGATCGGAGCTCTGGATGCGATATAAACGGCGAGCGCAGGAGAAATTTCGAAGAACAGGATGTAACTTCCCGGCTGGGCTATCCCGATTTGAGATTTTATACTTTAAGGTTCAATTAAGAAATTGCGAAAACCAATTACTCCGATATCAGAATTTTTGTTGTTGTTGCCAGAATCACAATTGATTTTGCTGTTATAGCGTTCTCATCGAATTGCGGTTCACTAATAATTTTAAGTTTTTTTTTATTTTTTCACCTGTATAATTTAGAGATTTTAAGTCATGGCAAATTTACTTTTTTCTTATGTTCAAAATGGCAAATTTATGCTAAAAGTCTCTCTTACATTTACTTTTCAGATTTAGTTTCGTAGTATTGTACGGCTTGTATTCTCTTTTGGGCAATGGATTCAGTTTCGATTTTTTAAAAAAAAAAAACAGAGAGAGAGAAAATTAATCTTTTAATCCCTCCGAGTTTTAACTTGTTTAGAACTCAGTCTCCTCAACTATGACTCGTTATGAATCAACTCCAAAAAGTTTAACTCACTTAAAACCCAATCCTTCATCTTTTTTATTGTCAATAATTTTGTCCTTATCATCTATAATCCATGCCAAGTCATCATTGAGCCATTTGCCTAAAATAAAATACAGCTATAAATTCTTTTATGGACTTCCAACTCAGCTCTCCACATAAATTTGACAAAAAAAATTGAAAAAAATAAAGCTTAAATTTACCATGAACTCGGACTTGGCGATGATGACCTGACAACAACCTCACTCTCCCTCACTAACCTCTCTCTCCTCTTCTTCATCGCCTTAGATGCTTGCTAGTTGAGATAAGGAATTACCGAATAGACTGAAAACTTTTGGAGGAAACTAAAAAAAAAAAAAAGGAAACAGGGGCATAAACTCATTCAAAAATGGCGGTGTCTTATCATTGACAATTCTAATTCCAATGGAGATGGTAAGAAAGATCCATCCCGATCCTATATAGTTGACTGCAAGCTCACAAACTACTCGTCTTGAAAGCAACAAAAACAATGGAGTTTCAAGGACAGGTGCAACTGCAACTGTTTATAATTTTGTCCTTATCATCTATATCCAATTGAGATGGTGAGAAAGATCCATCCCAATCCTATATAGTGTATATTTTATAATTAAATATGTGTAATTTGGATATATTAGTGAAGATCTATAAACATTTTGTATGAATCTAATTTATTTATTTTTCTTAAATTTAAGTATTAAGATAAAAAGTAATTTTTTACAAAATTTACTCATATCTTTCCTATTTGAAAGGAGATCTAGAACAACGGAAGAGGGAAGGAGTAGATACAGAGGGATGAGAGATGGGGCATTAATTACAACTTTCTCCGAACTTCAGAAGGAAGGGGTGGCAGCTTGATAAGATAGGGTATGCAGTTGTAATTTTCTCCCCACATGAGAAAGGAAAAAGGTGAAATCGTTCATAGCCTGAACGAGTTCTCCCTTTTGTTTTAAAAAAATGCAAGTGTCAGAGTGAAACTTCATTAGAGCGTGATCGAGTTATTAAAATGCAGCATCTCAGATTCCCAGTATATATTCTCACAATGTAGTATTTTGGTAAATATTTCGTTTTGTAATATTTTTACTAAAAATGCTGTAGAATTCCATTTGACCCGCCAGATGTTTTGGACTGGGATTCCCTCCACCGTCCTTTCCATCATCCGCCCTTCCATTATCCTGTCCTTAATAGATTTTTTTTACTAATTTAATTAGATTAAGAAGTTAGGTAAGTTAATTAATTTATAAGAAATGTGCAGACATTTTTTTAAAACACCATAATCATCTTTCTTAATATCCCTCTCTCTCGTCTACTTGATTATGATTGAGGGAATATCCATAGGGGTAATTATAGAAAAATTGATAAATATGGAAATGGGTCTTTGTATTTAGACAAAACCCTAATAATTAGGTCCTATATTAAGGACCGAAGGAGTATTTTTTTTTTCTCTACACTATTGAGTCAAAATTTCAATAATCAGATTAATGTTTTATAAAATAAATATTATTACAAAAATAGATAAATAAATTTTAATAATTAAAATCTGATTTAAACAGTTCACATGTCTATTATCATAGAACCAAAAAAAATTTCAATTTTTTACGGCTGACCTTTTTTCTTTTTGGCACATGCGGTCGAAAAGTTCAAAGCATAAATCCGTCAGCACTGACGTCCGCGTTTTCAGTAGTGTGCGTCATCGAGTTCGTCAAGACCCACCCTCCCCTTCTCCCTTACAAATACCCTCCACCCCCCTTCGTTCCTTCCTCGTATTCCTCTCTCTCAAGTCTCACCACTTCACTCACACTCTCTCTCTTCCTGTCTGCCATAATCTTTGTCTGTCCGTATAATATTCTTCTTGTCTGTGGCAAGTGTTTAAGTATTGAAATGGCCGGAGCACAAGCTTTTGAGTTTGAGCATCCCAGGAAGGCCTTCGGATGGGCTGCTAGGGATTCTTCTGCCTTCTCTCTCCTTTCAACTTCTCTCGAAGGCATATAAAAATTCCTTCATTATTCAATCTTTTGCATCCTTATATTCCCTTCTTCATTTCATCCTTAACTAACATGACTCTCTATT